>NC_086284.1:25276308-25533808 GCF_963924245.1 Chroicocephalus ridibundus
ACACACAATTACAGCTTTAAGTGCAGTAGCAAGTGGTAGAGCTCTGCCCTTCCCTTTTTATCTCTTAAGTCATAAAATTACACACAGTGCTTCTTAGTCATCCAAAAGATGCCACAGAGGTGGGAAAAGCATCACTATGTTCCTTTTTATAGGGAAGGTACCAAAAGGATGGAAGGAAAAAACCCTAAGCAGATACAAAGAAGAAGGAGGAAGGATTTTTCACACAGAAGAGATGCTCCTCTGGGTCTTGCTGACTGCTGGCAGCTGAACTTTCCCAAATCCTCCAACTCTCAGTTCCTGAAGAAGACATTCAAGGTACTGCCTGAGGCACCAAAGAAGTAAGGGTTCGAATTGGGGTTTGCCATTTCCAGGCTTCACATTTTGGGCAGTGGAGCAAGATCAAACCAGCCATCTGCTAAAAAATCTCTCCTGAACAGAAGGAAATGTTATATGATGATTATTTAAGATCCATCCACTGATTTTAGAGAAAGAGTTGCCACCAGCAGATTCTCATCTCACATTTTGTTCCCGGTGGAGAAGGGAGAAACTCAAGTTGCTTTTGACTTGATAAAAATATATTCAGGAGTCAGGGATGGGAAACACCGCACACATCTCCTTAAAGAACAATACATTTGCTTTCAGCCTAGAAAACCTGGTAAGTCCTATTTAGGACTGAATTGCTGCTTCTCAGACTTTTATGCTCATTACCTCACCTCTATTTGTACTTCTTGATTCATTTGTGGGCTTTCAACCCTATGCTACTTCCAGGATCATGAGCGAACTTCATATCCTACTTCATGTGATCATGAACCTCTTTTTGTATCTGTAAGTCGACGGATATGCTAATGGCCTGAGAATTGACCAGCTGTCCACGTATTGAATATCCAAAGTCTGCATGGCTTTGTCTGTACTGCTAAATACGGTGGAGACTAGACTAGTATTTCTGGAGACTAAAAACTGCTGGAGACGGCCCCCCAGCCTCAGCACCATGCTGCTCTGGGTGTTCACACTGCTTGGGGATAGTCCTTCTCTAGGAGATTTCTCTTGGAAAGAGCCAATTGAAGAGATCCAAACTGGAACCAGGGAGTGAGCTCAGAGTGCGGACAACCTCACGGGTGATCCAGTGCTTGAGCACTCTCCCTGGCTCTCCTTTACTCAGTGTAGGTGCATGCTTTCTTACAGGTGCTTGTTCTTACACTTTTAGTTCCACTTTTTTATGTGTTTTTCACAAAAACAAGTGTGGGCCTTGGCCAGCAAAGATACCTTTTTCTTAGACAAAGTTAGTAAGTTCTTACTGGAGCTCCCTTGTACAGGGTAATGGGCATGGACAGCCTGGGCTGAGTGTAGTCTTGTAGGAGTCACTTGTGCTTAATTAAAGTACCACTGGGGTTCAACTTCTGCCTGGTGTGAAAGGGAGGAGGTGGAAGCCAGAGGACAAGGGAGGTCCCAGATGACCACCTGTCCCATCTCCTGACTGACCCAATTCAACCATGCCCCTCTCTGCAGACTTTACCTGAGAAGGAAGGGAGGGATAGATGGTTGGATGGATAGACAGACAGACAGACAGACAATCTGATGTGTTAAAAGCCTGAACTACTCTGTTCCCTGGGTTCCTTTCTGTCCTTCCTAGCAAATCTTCAGAAGAGAGCAGCAGAAAAACTGTGAGCTAGAGCTGTCAGAAATGTGGCAGAAGACAAGGAGGGCTAATATAATGTGTCAGGTCATGGACACGTTGATCACAGTTGCCTTCAGGGTTGAAAGAGATACCACCAAGTGCATGGTATGACTACAGTAATGCCTGGGTTGTCTCCAGGACTTTCTGTCTTGTTGGCAAGTCCCACCAAGTTCCATTTGACTCAATAAAATCCATAATTGCTGTCCATGGCAGTATTTCATGCATCCACTGTTTTGCTACCAGTACTTCCATGGGTATTTCCCCGTAATACACCTGCACCGCACGCTTGCTATCCTTCTCTTTTCCAGACACCCTCTTTGCATAAGCAAGGCACGAGGACCGTACCTTTGCTAAAACAGTATATGCTTTGTTCTGGGGACATTTGCAGGGTGAGCATCAGGACACTGGGTATCACCTCACCTTTGCTCAAGAACTATATTCAAGTTCAGGCCCTTGCCCACGGTCCCCGCCTGAGCTCCGTTGCAGGCATGGCTTTGCCTGACCATGTCCCCACTGAGTCCTTGCTCCTCCCTGACAGTGAGTGCACTCACTCAGGACACGAAAACAAGAAGAGGCCAGGATCTTTTGACCTGTTTGTCGATGTGAAGTATTTGCAAATCTGTGGAACAGAGAGTCATCCTACGCTTTGTCTCCATAATCGTCCCCTCCAATTAACCACACTGGGTCCTGTGATATCTTACCTTATGTAATTGCCTGAAGGTATAGGTGTAGGGCTGCACACTACCAAGCTGCTGCTCCTCTGCCCCAGGCATGGAATCCTGGTTTTGTTGGACCGCTGTGCGATAAAGGCTTCATTCACTCTGTAGTGCTGTTGTTCCCTTCCAAGTGGCTCTTATGTTTCCTCTCCTTTATTGCACTGCTGCAAGATCTTTATTATGGGGAGCTAAAATAGAACTAATTAATTGTTTGCTAACAACTCCAGTGTTTGTGAGGCAGCTGCAGGCTTACTCTCCACAAAATAAAGGATTCCCATCATTGTGGGCCTGGCTTGGTCCTCTCTGGAGCCAGGAGGACTTTGTTTTGATATGAATTAAGGCTCAGATGCTGAGGCTGATACCAGCAAAAGACTGAGCACAGCTTTCAAAAGTATTATACAGGATACACAGAAGCACAGTTGCTTCAGAGCTGTGTATCGGGCATTCTGGTCAGTGGGGCTGGTCTTGATGTTCACAGCCATGGGCTGCCCTCCCAGGGATGATGCTGTTAATTAGCACATGTTTTGCCTGCTGGAAGTCAGTCTCTGCTCTGTAGAAGAGCCACATGAGCAATCAATTTTACCTGATGTTTCATGTCCCCATCCCTGGAGACATTCAAGGCCAGGCTTGACGAGGCTCTGAGCAATCTGATCTAGTTAAAGATGTCCCTGCTTACTGCAGGGGCGTTGGACTAGATGACCTTTAAAGGTTCCTTCCAACCCAACACATTCTATGATTCTATTCTATGATTCTATGAAACTGTAGTAAGTTTATTACCACTACTCTGCTGAAAGGAGTATTGGGCAGCCAATGAAAAATCCAGAGAAATTGCCTGGTGTAATTCTGCAGCCCAAAGTACAAGGCACAACTTCAACTGCAACTGAGGGGTTTGGGTTTGGTTCCCTCTCCTGAGAGTGTGACCAGCTGTAATGATTCTACGCCAAGCCATCAGTCCCTGTTGATTCAGATGCTTGGCCACTACTTTGGGCAGTGACATCCTGAGTTTCCAGGCTGGCTTCTCAGGCTCCTAGCTGTCCATAAATTCCAGATGAATGGCCTTTGTGGACGTATAGTGGATCTGCTGCTTCCCTGACACTGGAGAGCAATTGTGCTAGTGTTGGTATATCGAATGGTCTGAGAGGAGACCCTGGCAGTCTTGTTTGAAATTGTTTGGAATAATCTGGTAAAGTTGACTAAGTTTGGGAAAGGACATGTAGATTTCCATGAAGTTTTCAGTTATTTCATCAGACTTCAGTCTATTTTACCGATTGCAAAGCAAGCCTGTTCATTGTTGTGACTGGTTTGGCCTGATTTCATGAACAGCATGTGGTTTTGGAGGGGCCTCTAATTTTTAAGGAATGATCTGTGTTTGACAGCTTCTCCTCCTGGGCTGCACCCTCCAGCCAGTGTTACTGGAGCTGCACCGGTTCGCACACAGCACCAAAGGAAATGACCCGGTGACTCTTGGACAAGGAAGCTGGCGAGGTTTTGCTCTCAGCTTCCCTAGTGCATCTCTGCCCACACGGTATTTTTGCTGTAACTAAGTGTAATTCGCAATAAATATCTGCTCAGGTATAAAACAATCACCTACCTCATAAAAGGTCTCCAGTTAAATTGCCCATGTTTGTGTGGGAGTGTTTTCTTTTCCGCTGGCAAAGTGTCCTTATAAGGAGTAATAACATTGAAGAATCTGTAAAGGAAAAAATGTTTATCGAAGGTTTACTATTTCCCAGGTTTTACTGTAGAATCATTTACGCAAAGCTGTGAGTCACAAGCTGAAGTTCAGTGTCTGAAATTGCTGGCAGAGTGAATGAATTTTGTGCATGACAAGGAGATCAGTAATCTGCATGCATTACAGTCAATTCATAATTGCTTTAAAATCACATGGCAAATGATTATAATTAGGACAGGAGCTGTTAAAATCAAGAACAAAAGAAGGCCAGAATCTGAAGCTATTTACTGCTACGTTTCTCCTCCTTGAAGATTTATGAAAGACGTCCTAACTCCTAGCTGAAAAGCACAACAAAAATAATCAGTGCCCCTTCCAACCGCTGCGATGTCAGTAAGTTTGGCAGAAATGCCTGTGAAGTGCAACATTTACCCGTGGTACATGTCACAGGGACCTAGGAATAAAGACCCAAAATAGACAGGTCTGGACAGCAATAACTTCATTGTCCTGCCTGGATGGTCGAGCCTACCTAGCAAATTGAAATGACCTCTGTCTGCATCCGGGGTGTGCAATATCTATTAACACAGACCTTCCCCTAAGGCGATCTCTCTCTAGTAGCAGGGAGAAGAGTTGTCTGCGTGTAAAGGGAACGTCTCCATGGGTGAAAGTTGCCTTAGGAAAGTACATGTCACTTGTGGAAGAGGTGACCATCCATCAGCCCCACAGACTGGAGGAGGGCTGAGACCGCAGATAAGTGGCTAGAAAAATCAGAACAGGAGGAAGTCTTGAAAAGAGAGACTTTGGCGATAGAAGCTAAAACCAACCAAACACCCATTCCCCAACCCCCCTTTCCCCGTGTGATAGTGCAGACAGCAGTCGCCTACTGGTCCATGGGTTAATGCAGTGGTGGTATAAGAAGGAGCTCAGCCTGTTTAAGTCCCAACCACCCATCCGTGAGGTCTCACCACGGCCTTCGTCTTGCTGGTGGTGCAGAGACACAGTCCTCTCCTGTGACGTGATGTCCCTGCTTACTGCAGGGGGGTTGGACTAGATGACCTTTAAAGGTCCCTTCCAACCCAACACATTCTATGATTCTATGAAGGTACTCAGTGCCCCAGGACATGGTGGGAGATGGCAGGTCTCTTGGCAAGGTGTGGAGCTGAGGGAGGCACCTCGAACACACGCGAGGTGGTGATGCGTTACATCAGCAGCCAAAATATTGCCCAGAGTTTTGAAGCCATCAGAGCACAAGTTTCTAAGGGGGGACTTCATTGGAAGCTACGGCTGTTGCCTATGGGTATTTGTGGTTTATCTGTGCGTGATGGGCAGGGTGGGAGGCAGGGCCCACGCGAACAGTGGGCCGTGGGGCAGCGCGGCCCCATCGCTGGCAGCTGGCAAGCTCCCCCAGCCCCATGGGAGTGAGAAACTTTCTGAAGATAGCTCTGCGCAGGAGAAGGATGCTGACTCCAAGTGCGTAGGCATAACTGAATCAAAGAAGTGAACTCACCCAGTTTATGGCAGCTGCTACAGATCATTATTTAACTGAATCAGAGCAGAGCGAATGCTTTCTACCCCATAAATCCAGATGAACCTGATTAATTCCTGGGAGATTTTATTATCAAGAGATTACATTTACTCCTCGTTTGAGGGTTTGTTTGAGGGTCTTTTTTTGGCAAGGTCAGCTGTTGTGCCGAGGCTGCTTTCTCACCTGTCTAGCTATCCCCAGCACCATGCTTACTTTGTCACGGACACATGGCAGGGAGGTGCCGCTTTGGCCATGTCAGCCCAGGGAGTGAGGCCACGGGCTAAACACTGCTGAGAAGGGGGCATTGCCCACCCCACTGCTGCTCCCTGCAGCAGCAGAAACCCCGTTGCCCTGCATCCAAAAGATGCCAAGACTTTGGTATCTCAGCTTCGGTTCTGCTCTTAACCGCAAACCTCCATCCCAAACATACGCCCAAGAGAGGGCCAATATTTTCTCTTCGCAGGTGAGACAGAAGTCATATCAGCAGGTGGTTGCTGCTGCCAGGAAAACACGAGTCTCCTAGCCAGGAGGCTGCTGAAGTCCCTCAATCAAGGAAGTTTTCTCTCTTCTAATGACTCCTGGATGACACAGCAACCCCTCTTACCTGCTAGCCTGTAGTGCACGTGAGAATTTCTTTAGGGCCCCTCTAGGTTTAATAACCTTCCTGAATAGTACAAGGAGCTCCGGGGCCTGGAGGCATCGTATTTAGTACTAACAATCAAGCACGTTGTCATGCCCAGGTTTAGCATCCCTGTCAGCCACACGAGAACTGGAGAAAAGAAACTTCAGTAGGATCAGTGCATTTTCATTGCTAACAAATCCAGGCAGCGCAGGATCCAGACTGACCCTCTTTCAAGAGGTGTGTGCAAGTCACTGCAGCGGTTCCCAGGATACAAAGTGTTTGGAGTGATGCCCAGAGGTCAAGGTGCTCTGACACAGCTCAGCAGCAGTGAGGCTGTGCAGCTGGTTTGATGACTACGGAGACAAAGCCAGTTAGGAAGAAATGTATGTGCTGTCAATCACCAGTGTAAAACCAGATGTTGCAACCTTTCATTTGTGGCTAGCTGGCTGATCAAGTGACAAACCCTTCATCTGCGGGAATACGAGAGTTTGGCGTACAGCTGTTTCTTTTGACATGGCAAGGAAGAAGGCTGATGGGTCTCAATTAATTGGTTAAATGCAGGGTAAGGGTAAGAAGCAAAGGACCTGAGATCAAAACCACTAAGTACAAGGAGGTAGTTTAGACTCCAGGTGCTTTGAATTTACACATTTGTAACTAATTAAGATGATCCTTAGGGGGTTGTGATAACGTTTTATTTCCCCAGCTAAATATAAACCAATCTGGCTATCAGTTTAGCCTTTGCATGCGTATCATGCTCTGCAAAACCTTCAAGCACAAAGCTGGGGAGCCTTCAAGCCTTCAAGCAAAGGCTGCAGGGAGTACGTCCCCTGGTCAACTCGCGAGCCAAGCGGTGGGCACAGCTGTGAGCCGCTGGGCACCAACTCGCCTTTCTGCTATGAAGCTGACCTGTGGGCTCTGAAGGCAGTTTAAAGTCGTGTGTCCTAAAGAATTGCTGCCTGGGTGGTTGTTCATTGCTGGGATCGCATGCTTATTATTTAAGATCTGAAAAGCTTTTTCCACCGTGGCCTTATCAAAGTCCTTATATGTGTTTCTCAAGCCTCTCTTGCAGGCCAGACTTGATACATCACGTTATGTTACAGCGCTTGTGCTTGTTTCTTTTCTTCTTTTCCCCAGGTCTAGAACAAGATTAGTCTCCAATGAGGCGTGGTAGTTCTGTAAGAGGGAAATAGTACTCTAGGACAGCTTTAATCCAAAATTCACAAGCTTATATGGTCTCTGTTCATCTATTGGAGACCCACAATCAGCAAACGAGACACAGGCAATGAGTTTTATCATGCTATCTATAACAGGCAGGTACTTGTGAAGTCTAGGCATGTTTCCAGCATGCACTTGGAGGAACTGGACTTTTGTTTCCTTCTAGAAAAGAACAGTAATAGGCACTATAAATGAATGGGATGGGATATCTACATCCCACCTGACAGCAGCTTAGCAAAGGTTCAAAGGGGCTTCTTACAATCTCAGCTGCATCCTTCAAGTCAGTTCAACATGGCTCAAGCAAACTGGGGCAGGGTATATCATTATTCAGAGGGACTGGAGCACTCTTCAGGAGCACATTTCAGCAGCTGAACCTCGAAGACTGAATCTGACTTTATTCCCTGACTTCATTTCAAGTGGTAAGAAGACAGCCATGAAAATGAAAGCCAAAAAAAGAAGCCAGTCTGGAAGAGGTCTAACACTGTCCATAGGACCACTGGATGTCAGAGTGCAGGCGGACTCTTATTGACACAGAGGGGGTAAAACATTAAACATCATGTAGATGTTTGACAAGGATGACATCTCATGGAAAAGTTATCCTGCAGATGTTCCTAGTGCCTCTTCATACGTGGCATGTGGAAGAAGATTCCCCAAGGATATAAATTATTAACCATCTAATGGGTCAGACGCTCAAAAGGAAATTCCTGTCCAGAACATCTTCAGTTGTGGAGGACGATGCAAGTCC
This sequence comes from Chroicocephalus ridibundus, assembly GCF_963924245.1. Taxonomy (NCBI): domain Eukaryota; kingdom Metazoa; phylum Chordata; class Aves; order Charadriiformes; family Laridae; genus Chroicocephalus; species Chroicocephalus ridibundus. The sequence goes on from NC_086284.1 coordinate 25,284,476, forward strand.
AGTTGTTTATTCAATAGGCATGTCATTAGAAAAAGCACACTGCTGAAATAGCTGGGCTGCTTTATGCAGGGTCATGCATTATTACTTTGAGTTATACAGACTTAAAGTTAACTCCTCTGCCTCCTGCCAGCAAGCTTTCCAGTCTCACATACCAACACAGTTCATGTGCAGGGTAGATTTATTGAATTTCTCTCAACCAACGTCTACTCAGCCTCATTTGTTTTAGTCTTAGGTTTTCCTGGGGTGGCGAAGGCACGGATTTCTGCATTTTTGAGGAATGTTTAAGCAATTTCCAGGAAATAGATGCATATCTGGACGTGCTCTAGTGTTACCTAAATGGTCCTTAAGAAATAGGCAGCAGATGTTTTAAAACAGAAAACCCCAGCGTTTCACAAACAGTCTCAAGTACTGTTTATTTAAAAAAAATGTACTTAATAAGTCCGTTGTGAGCATAATCATAAATAAAGTAAACTGGATGCATTTGCTATGACACTTTTATCTGGAACTCTTCAGGATTTTGTTTTCTTTGGAGTTCAGCAAGAGATGAAGACCCAAAAGGTGACCTTCATAATTCATTAATCATCACAAAACACTTCCTTGAGGGAAAGAAATATGAAAGGTATGTGCAGTGCTGAAAGAGGGTGGCTTGCTTCACCGGAGATTTGAGAATCTGGGCTCCCAGCCAGAGGACGATTTTTCTTAAAGAAATGGTCCATCCAGCCCCCCTGTGCATGGTGGGTCCATCCAGCCTGGTAGCCTGGTGTGCGTGGTGGGTCCATCCAGCCTGGTGTGCATGGTTGTTTCCCCTCTGCCCTGCCTGCGTCTCCCAGGCTGACACCTCCTGTAAGGGCCAGGGCTCACCTCTCTCAGCCGCTCAACTGAAATGGATGAGACAGTGCCTTGGCTTGTTACTCCAGCTATGGCTTAGCTCTAAACACTGTCACCTCTACCAGACACTGTCCTTGCCCTGATCTTCATCAGCCAGTTTCCAGCACAGCCCTTCTCCTTCTGGGCCTCCTTTTGGCCTCTGACTACACCTATGCAAGAGAACTAGAAAGGGACAGGACATGGGCTTTGACCACCAGCCTGTAGCTGTCCTGCTGGGATACTTAGCAGCATGCTGCCTGGTATGGCTTTGGGCCCTGGAAGCTAGCCCTCTACACAGCAAATGCCTGGGTGCTGCTCAACTCCCAGTAGACCCAATGTACAGACAGACCCCATGGACTGTATGGCTCTACACCCTAGGTGCAGGTAAAGGCAGGTTAGCCAAGCAAATGCAAGCTGTGTTGTGCCACTTGCCCTCAAAGGCTGAAGAAGAGGCTGTGGACATGTTCACCTCACACTGAGTTGCAGTCAATGGTGTTGCGGTGCGTTGACCAAGACGTTCTATCACTCCCCTCCTCAGCAGGATGGGGTGGGACAGAAAATAAAATGGGGAAAAAAACCTTGTGGGTCAAGATAAAGGCAGATTAATAAAGCAAAAGAGAAGACCACACATGGAAGCAAAGGAAAACAGAAGATTGATTCTCTGCTTCCTGTCAGCAGGGAATGTCCAGCCACTTCCCAGGAAGCAGAGCTTCAGTACACGTACTGGTTGCTACAAACGTCGTAAATAATGAATACCCCCCCTTCCTCCTCCTTTCTCCTAGCTTTTATTGCTGAGCACACATCATATGGTATGGAATATCCCTTTGGTCAGTTTGGGTCAGCCGCCATGGCTATGTCCCCTCCCAAGATCTTGCCCACCCCCAGCCTGCTGATGAGAGGGGGAATGTTGGCGATACAGCCTTGATGCTGTGCGAGCACCGCTCAGCAGTACCCAAACCACCGTTGTGTTATCTACACCTTTCTAGCTACCAATGCAAAGCACAGCACTATGAGGGCTGCTATGGAGAACATTAACTCCACCTCAGCCAGACCCAATACAGGGGTTCTTCTGCACTGCCCTAACACTTGGTTGCTCTTAAGAAAAGCAGAGACAATCTGTTCCAGCACAGAAGAGACTAAAGGAACAATCAGGTATCTCAGAAGCAAACTTATTTGGACTCTTGGGCTCAATAACACAAGGCTTTTGAAATCTCAACTCATGATAAGATAAGCCTGACAGAAGGAAGAGCCCAGATCTACCACCACCTTGGAGGTGAGGCTGCGCTTGTGCTGTGTACAGATATTTCAAGGATCCCAGTAGCTCCCCCACCAGTGATGCCAGCAGCAAGTCCAGGTCTCCCCACCATGCACAGAGCGATGGCTTCTCCAATTTGGTGAGTCCACATGCCATCTGCAACTGCGGTGGGAGGATAGCTCCACCAGCACACACCTTTTTTCAACATAGGACTTCTGGGTGTCCTTCACTCTTCCCCCATGCATCTTCCTGCTCTCTACACCGCGCCTGTGGCTACTTTACTATCTGACTACTGCGGACAAAGGCTGTGGTGAGTGTTGCAACTGCTTGCATGGTCTCCTGGAGTTCAAACACACTGACACTGTTTTTCCCCACAGATGTCACATCTTCAAGCTTCAGCTATTTGAAGCAGTCGCCAACATCTGTCTGCCTTACCAGTGCTGTACAACCAGACATTAAAAGTCTCAGCTCTTTTTTGTAGGTCACGTTGCATCAGAAAACATGGCCCAAGCTACAGAACTGTAGAACTAGCATTATGCTGCTCAGTCCATACGTGGACATCAAAATAAAGCAGATCAGTCTTTAAAGGCACTCAGCACTGCAGATCTCCCTGATTTTGTCAGTTGTTCACTTAAAACTCACCTATCAATGGTCTTGGGAGTCTGGGGAGGTCCCTGCTGACTGGAGGCTAGGCAATGTTATTCCAATCTACAAAAAGGGTGTGAAGGAAGACCCAGGGAACTACAGATCTGAAAAATTATGGAGAAGATTATACTGAGTATTACTGAAAGGCATTTAAAGAATAATGTAATTATCAGGCACAGTCAGCGTGGGTTCACAAAGGGAAAATCCTGTTTAACTGATTTGATACCCTTCTATGAGAAGATCATCCACCAAGTGGATGAGGGGAAGGCAGAGCGTGTCATTTGTCTGGGTTTCATAAGGCTTTTGATACTGCTTCCTTCTGGAAAAGTTATCCAACTGTGGGATGAGTGGGTTCACAGTGCGCTGGGTGAAGAACTGGCTGAAGGGCAGAGCTCCAAGGGCTGTAGCAAATGGGGCTACATCTGGCTGGTGACCAGCCATCAGTGGTGGTGTTCTTGGTTCAATTCTAGGGCCAGTTCTGTTCAATATGTTTATCAACAATCTGGATGCAGGAGTTGGGTGCACCATTAGCAAGTTTGCTTATCATACTAAACCAGGAGGTGCTGTTGACTGTCTTGAGGGACAAGAGGCCTTGCAGAGGGATGCCCCAAGCCTGCCAGTGTTTAAGAGGCATTTGGACATTCCCTTAATAACATGCTTTAACTTGGTCAGCCCTGAGTTGGTCAGGCCATTGGACTGGATGATTGTTGTAGGTCCCTTCCAACTGAAATTATTCTATTCTATTCTATTCTATTCTATTCTATTCTATTCTATTCTATTCTATTCTATTCTATTATATTCTATTCCATTCCATTCCATTCCATTCCATTCTAAAAAGAATGAGAATATGATTAGCACAGTACAACTCTTCATAACTCATCAGTTATCTGAGGTAGCTCCTTGTTTCCTCAAGCAAGTCTCCTTTTAGCCTAGCTTGCTACAGAAATGAAGCTCTTGTGATACCATGGGTTAGGCAGAAGAGGACGTGTGCAGGTGTTCCTCCTTATTGCTGCATTATCAAACTGTGATTGACATGACCCAATATGTCCCAGAGCTCAGTTTTTACAAGTTTCACAAAAATAAATGGCAAAATATAGGAGAAAAAGAGACCCTGTGAATGCGGGGGAAGCAGGAGAGAAGGACCAATGTCTTCACAGATACCAGGGAAGCTCTACCGGAGAGGTACATTAGGGCTACCTCAGCCACTGGAAAAAGTCCTGGAGTTGGCACAAAATAATCCTGTAACCCAGCAGAAACCCCCCCAGAAACCAGTCCTACACTGCCTGCTCCCCACTTCACCTATGTTTCCACCAGAAGTCATACTTTCTCAGAGTAAACCTATCACTAAAGTTATCTTCATCCTCACACTTGTCCAAGCGCTCTCTTCAAGCTGGAGAGAAGATAACAAAAATGTAACTTGGCTTGGAGGAACACGAGCTCGTTCTGGAAAGTTAAAGGCCCAAAAATTTGTAGGGAGGAGAAGCGCAGATACGACAGCACGTCTGGAGACACTGAAGTGATAGGGGGCAGTGAATCGGACAAATGTTTGCAAGAAAACACCCCTTGAACTCCATTCACAGACAGGCATTATGTCACAGAAAAATGAGTGAAAAGTCCTTGTTTTAATGGGCTTGACGCAGAACAGACAGAGCCTTCTGGTCCCCCTCCAGCACAGCAGCTGAGCAAGGTTTTATTTTAAGGGCGTGTGTAAGCTCAGGAAATCAAGTAGGATTACTCACATGCTTAAAGTTAAGCACAGGTTGAAAACTGCTTCTCTGGGCATGGGCCAGGGTGCTTACCACGCAGGTCATCCTTGCTGCCTTCACAGCTTCTGGGAACATAGGCTAGGTCCCAAGGCCACCGTCTTGGTGGGATGACAGAGTCCAGAGGAAAGCCACCATGTCAGGAGTGATCAATTTATAAGGGAAAATCATAAAGCTAAGTAGGGTCTGTCTGAAATATAACACAGTGTGTGGGCAGATGTGAAAATACTCTGTAGATATCTGCAGAGAGTAAACACCATTGATAGAGAAAAATTGCTTAGGCAAACACACTGGCAGTGTAATTAGGGTAAATGAGAGGAAATTAAGAAAAGGAAAATTCAAATTAAACACTAGGAACATACTACCAATGAGAGAGTTTATACTGTGAAACTGCTGTCTATGGTTCTGCTAACTTCTGCAGTTCTGCTTCTCATAAAGTCATCGGGATGGAATTGAGCAAATTAACATTAATGCTGTGGATTTTTCATTTGTTTTAGTTTTAATTGAAATGTCCTTGCACGGTTCAATGTACTCCTATTACACATCAGACCACCCAATGCCACCTCTACAAGAAGGGAGATAATGAGCCAAGTTATGCTGTGAATGACACCCATATCAATCTTCTTCACCTTCGCTGCTTTTGGGCAAACGATATTGGAGCAACGGAGATCAGATGCTGTTCCAGGCTGCTCAGGTTTAGGTGATGTAACACATTTTGGATGTCTACTTTTTTTTTTTTTAATCTTTCAGTGTCAAAGATCTTGTTAAACCTTCACATAATTACTTCTATCATCTAAAAATAGTTGCCATTTTACAAAATTATTCACACGTCTCTTTTGGGTGGTGAAGCACACCACACACTGAGATTTTAATATGAGCAGTCTGCCGAAATCTTGTGTGTCATCAAGGGAGAACCAAAGATGGGTCCTGATGCCACAGACTGCAGTGAAGGTGCTCCTGCCATTACCTGTATCTTTGTGTTTCAGGTAGCTGATGGCTTTGCTTTCACAAAGCACGCATTGCTAGATTGATCGGCCCCTGGATCCAGACCCATGGGACAATTTGGTCCCAGGGAGGGCTCCAAATGCCTGTGATGGCCAGATGATGGTGTCTAGAAGAGTTTGTGATGAAACCATCATCCCTTGGCACCGTTGCATCCCAGCTTTAGGCGGGGCATATCCTGCTTCTGCTCCCCTCCTTGTCTTTTAATTCTGCTTTCACTTCCACACAGAAGCAGCCTCTGAGCTCAAATAGACACCATCCGGGTCCCAGACCCTTGAGCACATATGGCTGTCAGAGCAAGCTCAGCAGAGGAATCGTTCCCACTGGCACCATCAGCTCCTGTTCGCCTAGAAACCCTCCATGGATCTCTTGGGGATGTTGCACCAGAGTTGGGTAAGCACCATGCTGTCCTTCCCTGGGAGCTACTGTGCAAGGGTGAGGAGAAAGCCCAGTTCAGCCCATGTGTGTGGCATGTCCCCCCCACCCCAGCATAGAATCTTAGAATCACAGAATGGTTCGGGTTGGAAGGGACCTTAAAGATCATCTAGTTCCAACCCCCTGCCATGGGCAGGGACACCTTCCACTAGACCAGGCTGCTCAAAGCCCCATCCAGCCTGGCCTTGAACACTTCCAGGGATGGGGCATCCACAGCTTCCCTGGGCAACCTGTTCCAGTGCCTCACCATCCTCACAGGAAAGAATTTCTTCCTAATATCTAATCTAAATCTACCCTCCTCCAGTTTGAAGCCATAACCCCTTGTCCTATCACTAAATGTCCTTGCAAAAAGTCCCTCCCCATCCTTCCTGTAGGCCCCCTTTAGGTACTGGAAGGCTGCTATAAGGTCTCCCTGGAGCCTTCTCTTCTCCAGGCTGAACAGCCCCAACTCTCTCAGCCTGTCCTCACAGCAGAGTTGCTCCAGCCCTCTCATCATCTCCGTGGCCATCCTGCAGCACCCCCAACCTGCTGCAAGGGCAGAGGGGCAGCAGATGCCTGCTCTGCCAGGGAGGGTGCAGAGCAGCGGGGTGACCCAGAGCCCTGCAGATGCTCCTCCTCCCCTGGTGGGAGTTAAAACATTAAAAGCACAAAGCGTGTTTTATGGTTTGATTCATTGCTGTGAGTAACTTTCTCTGTCATTTGCCTCCTCGGGGTTGCTAGAAGAAGCTGCCATGAGAGTAAGGTTTGAGGCTTTGTTTTTTTTCTATGGCAATTGTTTTCTTGGCAGAAGTGCCTCCCGTCTACACAGGCAGCTGGTGGCTGAGCAAATAATTTCAGGGGAGCTCAGTTTCTGAGGAAGTGTTGCATGTGCCCCTTACTGTAACACTCCATAAACACTGGTGTCACTGTGAGAGCGGACGGCAGTTATCGCCGTGTTTCATGATAAACACAGATGGTGTTTATGTTTAAATATGCCAAATGTGGTAATGAGAGCAAACTTTGAAAGGATTTATTTTTATGTTGTTTCCATTCTGGCCTCTGATAATTAAGGCTGCTGTGACCTGCCTTTTGGAGGGGGAAAATATATTTATGCAGCGGTATTCAGGTTTCTAAAATAACTCAGGGAGGTTTTGTTTGTTTTTTGCTGAAGGACACTGAGCTCCTGTTTCCCAGGAGGTTTTATTGCCCCGTATTGAAAACTAGACCAAGATTTACAGAGATAATCTGGCCATAGGTTTATGCACATTTTAACTGCTTCTAAAACATCCTTTTTAAAATCACTATCCTTTTTTTCTCCAGAAAAATTAGGTTAATGTAAGAGTTGGAAGAGTTTTACACTATTCTACATAGGTTCTTACTCCATGCTCATGCAGTAGAGTTGACCATCAGCGAGGAGCATGTTCAGCCATGTGTCTGTCTCCTGGGGCATCTCTCTCCCCTGCTCTGGAGGTGAGAGTTGGGAAGCCCTGTTTCACATAAACACTGACACATGCAAGTAGGCACACGAGTGTTGATGCTAGAGGCGAGATCTAAGAAGCAAGTCCTACACTCTGTGAAGAAGGTGACAGTATTTCCCAGAGCTCCCTCCACAGCTCTGAGCATCCCCACTCTCTTTGTCCCTTAAGGGAAGGAGCTCCCTCTCCCGCAGGGATGAGCCGGGATTGCTTCGCACACATGTTGCTACCAGCCCTCTCGGAGGAGACCCTGCTTCTCTGCAAGACAGCACAAAACTTCCCCCAGATTATGGTCTTGAAAACCTGGACTAAATCCACGGGAGGCTGCTCTGAAAGGGCCATCTGACCGCCTGAGCTGGAGAGAGCACGCCTATTTCTCTTCTGTCTTCAGGCCAATGCATGGGGGATCTTTCAGAGCTAACACAACCTTGTGCCACCAGCACTGGATGCTTGGCCTCAAAGAAATGGGCTGTGACATTTCAGTGGGGTCAGCGTGGGAGACATGCTAATGTGGCATATCAAGCAAGCTGTGACAGACAGCTCCAGAGATCCTTTTCCTCTGAGGGCCCAGCACCAGCCATGCTGGGTGTGGGTTCTCAGGATTTAAATTTTGATCCTTATTATCCCACTGCTTTATTGCACTAAAGGTCACAGACTCCCGGGCACCTCTTCTGTTATCCTATATAACCTGTAGCAGCGCCTCATACAACGAGTTCTTAAATAGCTGTGCCTAAATGTCACCGCTGTGGGAGGAGACTGTGCTCCAAGAATAAACGCTCTGTTGGTACAGGGCTACTGCAGGGACAGCAAATCAAGCAGAATAAAAGAAAAAAGTATCATTGCTTTAATTCATTTTAAAATTTTGAAATCATCTTGAGGTGACTGTGTAATGCAAAGAGCTTTTCAACCATTTGAACTTCCAAGAATACTGGTTTCTTAAAGGAAAGCAAAAGTCTCACTGCGTATTTTGTGTCTTTGAGATAAAAGTAATATTTTAAATCTTTATTCTCTCTTCCTGTTGCTTGCAGATAGAGCGAAGAAGACGCTAGGGTGGTTATTTATTTCTTCTGCAATTATTACCATTTAAATCGTGGCTGACAAGAGCTTTGTGTAACGGTACTTTCAGGATTCTTTAAGACAACAGCTATGTTAGAGACAGCTGTATCTGTTTTCTTCTCTGCTTCAGCCTGGCATCTATAGCTGTATTTATAGACTTGCACAAGAGGCCTGATTTCCTGCACTGCCAAGCATCTTCAGCTTCCACCTTTGAAAATGAGCGTGGATTAGGGGGCTGAACACTGGAAGCCAGAAATATTGACTTCCATGGCTACCTCAGCACCACGGCATCAATCAGCAAGACACCCAAATGCAAATTACAGACCAGGAACTGCTGATCACGCCTGTTTCTTTTCCAGTGCTACACATCAGTCTATAGGATGCCACTGGTCTGTGGAGTCCATTTCAGTGCAAAAGTTACTGGTGAAATGATGACTGGATCACTTGAAAGAAGGCAGTGTAGACCCCGGGGTGTTACATGCATTGAGTGAGTAACCTATGATGAAAGCTTGCGTGAACATTAACTTTTGCATGTGTGGAAACCAATGAAAAAGGCCTGGCAAACTGGTCACTCACAGGAGCAAGAGTAAAACCGAGTCCAAGGCAGCTACTAGAGTAGCTGCTAAGCACTCAAGAAACTTAGGTTTTCTGTCCTGGTTGTCCAGATCCCCCTATGACCTTCAGCCATTCACCTCATACTAGATTCATATCACCTAACTTTAGGTATTTAGTCTTCCTCTGTAATCAGTGGAGAGAGAAAGGCTCTTCAGAGATAATTAATCTGAAGCACCTCCAGGAATACAACTTGGTGGCCTCTGCTGAACTCACCCTTGCTGGTTGATGACTTCCCTGGGCTGGGGAATCCAAAACTGGATGCAGCATGTAGACATGGCCTAGCATGTGCTGATTAGCGGGGATAATGCCTTCCCTCAATCCACTGCAATGCTCCTGTTATTTCAGCCTGTATGAGCAAAGGCTGAGGAACAGTCCATGTCCCTCATCCTTTTGCCCAGCTTCTATTGTAGAGGGTATTTCCCTGGCCCTGTTTCCACCCCATGGCAAGAGCAACACTACAGCTCCACTCTATACGGACCTCCAGGCTTCCCAACAGAAGTGCAGATGAGTTTTAAAGTTTAAGTCCGTGCAGGGCTTAATTTTATATCCAGTCTCAAGGATGGGAAATATCTGGGCAGCAGTTTACTAAGAAGTGACCTTTCTGCTCAGCAGAAAGATTCTGGTCCCCCTTGTCATCAGGATCCCAACATTTTCCCTCAAGAAGCCCATCATCATAATTCAGAAAGAATAACCAATTTCTTAAAAGGAACACTGGAATTTGGTTTGATTTCGCAATGACTAAGCAACAAAAATAGTCACAGCCAAACATTAATCCAAAAGAAATGAGACATGAAGGATTAAGACACAGAGATCACTAGATTTTCCACATCACTTGATTTTAAACAGTTGTTAGAAACTAGGGGAAACAGCAGAAGTACTTGTCTTTTTATAAAAATTAAATTTTTGAGGGAATGCCAACTGCCCAACAGCATCCTGAGCTGAATCCTAAAATAGGCTGTTGAAGTGCGGTGCAGCAACATGAGAAATATTTTAAGAGCAGTTGGAAGAGATTGGAACTGCCGTCCTCTACTAGAAAGAGAGAGAAGAGTTCCCGGGAGCCGTGTTTAACTAACCCTTGACAACCTCACATCAGGCCGGTTTCCCTGGGTCTGTCCTGCCCTGGTTTCCCCTGGCTGCTGGCACCATCTTGTGGCATCCCAAATAACGGTATTTATTGGGAAGCAGCGAGCGCTGCAGGCGAGTCTGGCCGAGCAGGGGCTGCCAGGGCAGCCAGTGCCCAGCAATTCCTTCCTCTGCAGGAATGGAAAAAGCTTCAAGGGAATGGATAAATCAAAACCAGAGCAAACTCTGTTCCGGCGCTCAGAGCACGATTATTAGGAACTATCAATCAAAGCAACTTTCCCTAATCTCTTTCTTATCCAAAACAGTCACGTTGCACTTATATCCAAATTCCTGGCAATATCATAGCTGGGCAGATTTCCAAGACTTTCACTTAACTGGTATTTTACAGAATACCACTGACATTTATACAGCTGTAAATTCCAAAGGGCTTTAAAAGCAATAATTATAAGGCACCATTAAATTGCCTCTGTGCTAGAAGAAGTCATCTGGGGGTAGGTGAGCAGAACACCTAATGCGAAAAGTGAGAATTTTGCCAAAGGATGCCTGAGCTAAATGTCATTAAAAAAAAAGAAATAAAGTACAGGACCTTAAAATGCAAGAGTTTCCTTATAGGAGCTTTCTTTATCCCTAGGATCTTATCCAAAAGAGCACCACAAAATAAGCTGCATTAAATTTCAGCCAGTCTAGCATTTGAGATCAGACATTAAATCCGCTAAACACTCTTCACCCACATGGTTGACAATCTGAACAAGTAATTTTCTGCATGATTTCCGTTCTTCTATCTCCAGAAGGATCTTATTTCATAATTCACAAGATGAAGCCTAACCTTACTCATTCGTATCGCATGTAAAATACACTGTGCTTGCTTACAGTGTTCCAATTTTTAGCACCAACTGTTAACTATGGGTGAAGCAGTGATTAATGGGTGAACTAACACTCTGCTTTGGAGCGTAGGGAAGCTTTTTTGGAGATCAGGTAGAAGTGATCTAGAGACATTTAGATTGGAAAAAATATAAAAGAAGTAATAAAAGCAATTTAACTGGGCTTAGCAGCAGCAGTTGAGACCTATAAATCTGCAGCAGATATATAATCAAGGAGGACTGAGCTGAGGTTACTCAGGAGTATGGGAGACTGGAGAAACTGTGGGCCCATTAGTTTGCATGGCCATGAAAAGCTGAATAATGAAAGCCAAGGAAGCAGTCATAAAACAGGAATAAAAAAAGCACATGGATCTACTAAAGACAGGTCACACCAGATAAACCTGCCACCTTTTCTCATAGGGGAAAAGCAGTATTTAATCTCTGTGGGTATCCGAAAAGCATCTCATTAGATGCTCCAGGACAAATTATCAGGCAGCTTGTAGAAAACGGCGCAGCACATATGTAAGGCCAGGCTTTGGGGTGGCAAAACACAACTTGCAGCGTTCTTCAGGGACTGGTCTTGGACAGAATTTCCTCGGAGGCCAAGGCAGATGGCAGCCCCCTGGGTTGGTATCCAGAGATGCTCAGTCAGTGCACAGGAGGATCGGGGCATTGTAGGGGCAGAACTGGCGGCCTTGGAGACTGGACGAGCAGCAGTGAGATGGTGCTCAACTGTATTGAATGGGAAGTCACAGTCCTGGGAAGAGATGCTAAGAAATTCACAGTAATTGAGTGCTCATCTTTCAGGAATGGGTGACACGGGCGAAAGAGAGATGTTCATGTTTAGGTTTGATCTTGAAGCTGCCTACCCCCAGCCTTCACCAGCTCTCCCATTCCCAGCTCTCTTGTGAGCCTGTATCACAGCTGGGCACACTATTCTAGCTCGTCCTCCAGTAGGACTCCTCGTCTCCCAGCCTTGTGCTTTAGCAGCTGTCTATAGGTGTGAAGAGATAACATGGGGAAAGAGGATGAGCTGGATTAACATTTATGGCATTGCAGATATTGCAGTAGCTATTACACCGTGTGAATGCCAAAGTACTGCTCGTACAGTCTCTACAGCCGCCTCACAAACTATACGCTGGCTGCCAAACTATAAGGCTGGCCTCACAAACTATACGCCTAAACACTTACAAACCATATGCCGGCTGCCGAAATAACAAAAGGCTTAAAAATCTCAATATTTGAAAGAACAAGTGGTGTTCACTTTCTCTTCACCTTTGAATATGAGCCTTTACTTGCTGTATTTACAACTTTTTTTCTTTGTGGCTGCATGGGTGAGCATTTGTAAGCAAGCGAAGCGAGCTTCACTCTCATGCAAGAGCCAAGACCTGAAGCAATACTGCTCCAGACACAGCCCTCTGGCCCGTCTCTGCCTATGGCCAGGCACTTGGCCAGTTATATCCAGCCAGGGCAATTTGTTGAGGATGGATCCAAGTGTTACTACCTGGAGCTTAAATATAATATTGCATCACACCAGAAGCCACGAGCTTGGAATTACTTTTTTAAAAAGAATCCAGGCATTTTGCAAATATTTGTTGGATTAATTACTATTCTGGTTTTTGGAGGCAGTTAGGCATTTGTTTTTTGTTAATAGTACCTTCTACTCTTCAAAAGGTAAAAAACATTAGAGAAATGACCATTAGTTTGCCATTTTTAAATAAATCCTCGGACCAGTGTCAGTATTTTTCTGTAGAGAAAACTTCACTGTTTTTACTTCACATGTTCGGTTTTGCTCTGGGCTGGTTGTGCATTTTCCATTAAAGACACAGATCCAAAATCTAATCTCAATTACAGGGGAATAAATCTTAGGGGAATAAATTACAGGGGAATAACCTCCATTCATGTTTAAAGATTTCCTACAGCTTTGCCCTGCTCCGTTTGAAAAGCAAGTCTTTGGCCTTTTGTCAAAGCCTGACGTGGGCCACGCAGCCTCACCGCAGTTGTAAAAATAATTTAATGGCTTTTACCCCGGGACAGGTAAACAAGCAGTTATAACAACATACAAGCTCAGGTATCATTTTCTTGGCACAGTTTTGCTTAAGGTCGTAAAAGCATAAAATGAAACTGAAGACATGGTCGGTAGATGTCACCCATGCACCAGGCACCAAGTGTGCAAATCTCACCCCCAGAGCCACCCGAAAAGCCACCTTCCTGCTGCAGGCAAGAGCCAAGGCTGGGCAGGGAGGCTTGAGAGGAAGGTTTACCTCAAAACCAGCCCATGGATGGCGTGGGGATGTTCAGAGGGTGCCCAGCTGTGGTGGCCATGCATGGTGGCCCTGGCAGCCCCTGTGCGCCTGCCCAGGCAAGCTGGGGGTGTCCTGAGTGGGGAAAACTCCTGTCACCCACGTTGGACGTAGGGACAGCACCCAAACTTCTGTCTCCACTGCTGGTTCCTGTGCAAGGAGTGAGCCCAAAAAGGAGGAGGTGTCGCTGTCATCTCTGCCAGGCACAGGGAGACCAGCCCCGAGCTGGGTGCAAGTGCCCAGAGGAGCTCGTCTCCCCCATCACCCCATCTTCTGTCCCTGCCACCGATGGGGGCAGTGGGGACAGGGATGTCTCCAGCAGAGTGTCACCCTTGGCAGCCCTGGGAGCTGAAGAACTCGTGCTCCTCAGAGAGACTGCTAGTCCCTTGTCGTGCCTCTTTACACGTGTCTCATGGAAATAAAACTTCCAGCTTGTTTTTCCCCCTCTAAAAATCAATTGAAAGCAGCTTGGTGCTATCCAGCTTAATTATTAATAAGTGCTGAGCTGGCTAATGGTGTTTGTTCAACGTTTCCATAAAACATTTAAAACCAAAACCCCGCAATCCCCCCCAAAGCCCATCCCCAAGAGTCTCATTAATCCCAGACACAAACACACTGCTCAACCCCTGCATTTTTACCGCAAGAGGTTTAGAAATAGCCAGGCTTACGCACTGCTGTGCTTGTCACGAGGTCACTGGGGCTTGGCCAGGGTTTTGCTGCTGCTGTAGTCTAGCAGAAGGCAACTGCTTTGGCTGAGCACCACCCGCCTCAGACCAGCACCTGGTGCTAGAGAGGAACTTTGCCATCTAACCACTGCTCTCGTTTTATGTACTAATGGTAATTCCTGAGCAAAACATTGGGAACTTCCAGCCTAAAGACATGGAAACAACATCAGTTGGATAAACCAGTGGCTTTGGCTGTCACTTTGGGTTTCCTACTGAGAGCTCTTGAGTGCTGAGCAGAAGCTCCCCACAGCCTCCATGGAGCCCTGTGCTCTGGTGTGCAAAAACACATGCTTTTTGAGCTACCTCTGTGGTTTACAGGGATTTAGGCATTGAAATATAGGGTAGAAAAACCTATATTAAAACAAAAAAAAAATCAGCCTAGCAGTGTGGGATGTGATCATCCCTGATTGTATCAAATGGATCAAAGAACATAGAGTCATAGAATGGTTCGTGTTGGAAGGGACCTTAAAGATCACCTAGTTCCAACCCCCTGCCATGGGCAGGGACACCTCCCACTAGACCAGGTTGCTCAAAGCCCCATCCAGCCTGGCCTTGAACACTTCCAGGGATGGGGCATCCACAGCTTCTCTGGGAAACCTGTTCCAGTGCCTCACCACCCTCACAGTAAAGAATTTTTTCCTATTATCTAATCTAAATCTACCCTCTTTCAGTTTGAAAACATCACTGATGTTTGTAGAGATTTTTGCCTATCAACCAAATGGAAAGATTTTCTACCACATTGACTCTAGATAAGTAATCCCTCCAGGATCCCTGATCCCACATGTTGAGGGCAGCAGCCACAGTTACACGAGGGTAGCAGCCATAGACTGCTAAATATATATATTATTTTTTTTTTAGAGAGAATAACAGGGATTGGAAAAAATGAAGCATTGCTTTTCTGAGCCATACGGCAGACTTAGACTTCATTTCCCAAATCAGAAGCTTTGGAAGGGGATGAGTTCACTTTGTTTTCCTGACAGGAACAAGATGCAGTCAACAGAAATCAAATGAACCCGATGGAGCAGATTCAGTCCTGCATCTCCTCGCACAGGAGCTCCTGACTGGTGGTGCTTTCGGTGGGAGCCACTGGATAATGATTTCAGAGCTGCTTACCCTTCTGCTCTGGTGTTGCCTGGCTTGGTTTGGTGCCTCAGGTTCCAGGAAGGTTTCCAGCAGGAGGAGGAGAACGGTCTGTTGTTACCATCCTACTTTTTTTGAATGAAGTGGGTAGACATCTTCTCTTGAGTACAGGTGGGAAAAAGAGAAAAGGTCCATTTCTCTACACAGAAACACAGCAGATACCTGGCTTCAGAGAGATGCTGACTTGCAGCCTCTCCTCGGCCATGTCCATGCTTGCTGAGCAGCTCCCCCAGCCAGCGCTCCCGTGATGGCTGACCCAGCTGTGGGTAATCCCTTGGTCCTCAGGTCTGCTCTGCCTGATGCCTTCCTGCTGCTGCCCGGTCTGATCACATAGGCCACATAAAAGGCCATTTAATTGCGCTTTGCTTCAATGAAAGATGCTTGGTCTGGCCTTCAACCAGCTCTCCGGCTGTAAATCATAAACCTGCTGTAATGAATAAAACTTTTTTTTCTTCTCAATGGTAACACAAATATTACTATTGTTCACATGCACTGCACAGATTGCCTTGAGCTGTGGAAGTGGAAGACCCAGGCACTGCACCACGCCTGTGCTGTGTGCCTGCGGGGACGACATTGTTCTGTCACTGTCACTGAGATAAAACCTCTCATTAGACTAATTGGTGTGGCAGCAGGTACGATGCGGGGCACAAGATTGTGCTAGGGCTCACAAGCCACCCCACGAAGGCCTCGGTGAACAGGGCCTGAGATTGCATCCACGAGGTGGGGCTCTGTCCACAAATTTTGCAGGTCTTCCTGCTCTCTTGAAGGCACCTCCACCTTCTCCCTCTGGCGCGCTGATCGCAGTCGTTCTGGAGGTGGGAAGGGAGAAACATGGGGATGACAGGTCTTTCTCTTCCAACCAAAGAAGGTTGGAAGACCTTTATATGTCTCTTCCAACCAAAACGATTCTATGATTCCATGAAATTTTGATGTGCCGGTGACTGGGGATGCTCAGTGTGGGGATGCTTAGTCTCAGCCTCCCAAAAGGTGCCAATTCCCTGCAAATGCCTCTGTAGCGCAGCCCTGGGAGCAGCTCAAAGCAGCACCCGAAGCCTGAAGCACATTTTTGCAACCAAAAGCACGGAGCTGGTGCTTGGACTGGGTCTGTGGAGGCCAAGTCCTGCCATGTACCCAGCACTTTTCCACCCCAGGTACTGAGGATGTTCGGTCAAGGCAAGATGCTTCACGCAAACAGGTTTTCTTAGCAGGTTTTGCTTCAGGCAGCAGGCTCACAGACACGGGCATTTTCCCCCTTTCCCTGCACTTGATACAAGCCATGTTAACATCCCAGTAAACGTGTTTTCTTTTCAGCTACACTGCTTGTAACAGTATTTGCCTGAATTAGAGTGAGTTTGCTCTGCAAACTGCATTTACCTTTCCCAGATACAGAGCAGCTGTTCCCTGTACGTTCTCGCAAGGTCCTTGTTTGCACAGACTTTTGTCAGCAAATACACCCCCCCCTGCAAAAGCCACTCACTTCGACTTTCCAGCACTGATAGGGGAGTTGTAAGCCCTGCAAGACACCTTCATCCTTGTCTTTTCGTTTCAATAATAGGCACCTGCCTTCCAGACGGCGCCAACAAGGCTTTGCTCATACCATCAATCATGGCGCTAAGGTTGACCGTGTCTTGCAGAAGTGTGAAAGAAAGAAGCAGACGTTATTAATTCTTCCTTCTGTGAAAGCTCTTTGATCACACCTTGCTAACACCCACTACGTACCCCCACTGGCACAAACATGAAGGTTAACAGCTCCCAAGTCAGGACTCAACAGAAAATGTCTCCCCTGCCCTGGCTCCCCAAATGGATGACAGCATTTGCTGTGACTCAGGTGGAATCACAGACTGTGGAAAACACCAAGGCAGTGGTGCCTGCTGTCACAGTGGAGGCAAAGGGACCCATGCAGGGGGGTTCCCTATCCCCAGTGAGCAGGGCTGAGGGCAGAGCAAGGGCTGGCTGGGAGCCCTGCAAGGACAGGGCTTTCCAGGCTTGAACATGAACCTGCGGGAGTCAGAATATTCTGAAAAATACACTCATTTCAACGATGCGTGGGCATGTGTCCGTCAGACATGACGGTGACATGCTGACAGCTTGTCTTGCAGGCAGTGAGGCAGCCTGGACTCCTGGGTTCTGCTGAACCAGGGCTGTCCGTGACAGACTGGGGACTTGGCGGCTTCCTGTGCTTGTGGACATCTGTTGCAGAGCTGGAAGTTGGAGACCAGGCTCTGGGGGAGTCAGAGCTCTGGTGTCCAGGAGAAACCACTTTAAGCACAGATCGTTCATATGGAGGCGTCAGTGTCACCATAGGAGGTATGGAAATGGCGACATGTTGGTGTGTACTGGGGTCCTCATTGCTCCCACGCTTCTTCCTGCACACCCAGGAGCCTGTGGTCCTGACTCCAAAACTGCCTTTCCAGTCTCATTCCCGTCTGCCAGGACTTCAGCCTGAGATTCAGCCTTTGAGGGATGTATTGATTACTTGGATCTGATGGCAAGAGAAGGGATGAGTCACCAAAGGGCGTCACTGGCTTCAGACAAGCATTGTCTTCTTCATACAAGTCCTGAAGAGAAAAGAATTTTGTGGAGGGGTGTGTGTGGGGAGGAAGATACAGAAAAGTGAACAGGTCAAAGACAACCACCAGGGGCTTTTCACCTCCATTTTCCACCATCTGACATATGTCCCTGAGACACAAGCTGGGGGGCCTAGAGAAGGCCTTCTCCTCCCTTCAACCCCAAGTTCAAGAACTGCTGTTCTGGACGCCTGTGGGAAGAACCACTATTGAGTTTGCCAACAAGTAAACTGTCCAACCACTGGTTTCCTCTATTTCTCAATCCGCCTCTCAATTATGCTATAGAATATTTTGGTTTTGGAGGTGGACAAAGAGCAAATACCAAGCAGAGCTTCATGCCATCTATTGTGGGCGTCCCATTAACCTGAAGTTCAGAGCATCTGTTGGTATCTCTTTCCTACAAGTCTTAGGGAATAGGTCTCTCTGAGAGGGGTTAATCCAAGCAATAATCACCATCCAGAGAAAGAAGTTAAAGTTTCTTCAGACTGCTTACTAAAGATGCCATTACCTCTTTGTGCCTACACTGACTGCAGGGAATCTTGCAGCTCTGCAGAGTCGGTGGTCTGGCTCACCCACCACTCTCGTGCGTTCACACAGCAGAGTAGGTGGCAAGCACAGCTGTAAAGGACCTGCCCAAAGTGTCAGAGAGAATCTGGAGCAGAGCCAGCAACTGCGCTTTCATCTCTGAAGTCCCCACTCCATGCCTTAACCCGAAGACTCATTCCTCACAAATAGTTGTGTCTGATGACTGAGCTATGTGAATGAAACCGCGTGAGAGAGGAGGTGAGACATGACTGGCAGATGACTAATACAGTCCTGTCGCACAGTTTCACTAACGTGCTGCACCGGGGGCTCAGGGATCCAGGTGCCTGAGGTGTGTTCTGGGACTGACCGCGTGACCAGCACAATACACGGTTTAACTGAAGGCCCCATCACAGCGTGCTACTCATGAAGGACCCTGGTTTGACAGTATTGAGGAGGGACACCTTCCTCATGCAGCTAGACCAAGTGAATCTACTGACTGTGGCCAGCCTACCCCAGCTGGCCACAGCTGTGGATCTGGTTCTCATCTTCCTAGTCCTGAGGAAGTCCACACTTACTGCTTCTTCTGCTCTCAGGAGCAGGTACACCTACAAACATACACACCTGTGCTCTTCTGACCCCAACCGGAGCTGCCAGATGCTCAGGCCAGCTCACAATGTTTCTTTGAAATGTATTTAAAAACTTAGTCTTCATCAAAGTCAAGCTGTTGCCCAAAATAAGAATGCAGTTTATTACAGTGTCCACGGTTTCAGGCCTGTTGCAACTAATTCATCTGGCCCCAGGTTCCTCAGAAGCAAAAGCAGATACCCTGGTAGATGAGTGCTCGGGGGAGATTTTCAATGGCAGGTCCAGATTTCAGGGAGATGTGAGAGGTCTGCCATCCTGTACAGTCAGAACCCAGTGAATCTTCCCAGAACATCTTAATTTCCTCGCTGTGAGTTTTCTGTCACAGGAGATCTCCACTGCCTTTCAGCTGGAGAAGGCTGGCTGTAGCTGCCTTTAAACTTGAGAGGGGATGAAGGCAAGACATGGTTCTCTTCCCAGAAAGTGCCTGCAGCAACCCCACCCTGTGAGCTGGCTTGATACAATCTGAAGCCATTTAAGCAGATATTGCATGAGTAAAGAATGTCATACATCAATCACACACTAAAAGACAATGCAGTAATGGTATTTGACTTTATCTCCAATGGCTTGAGCTGTTGTCCCTGGCCCATCCTGGTCAGGGGACACATCTCCATCTCCTTGATAGCAGTCAGGAGCAAAACTGCAACATTAGTGATTCGTGCCCTCAGCTAACTCCAGTCATTTCCAGGTCCAAGAGTATTAATTTGGACTGTTTTTAACTGGCCAAGGTTATCTCAGAGGCCTCCTCTGACCATGATCCATTGAGAGTTGAGGATGTGGAGTTTATTACAAACCTGGATGCAGACGGTTCTCTGGTAAGGGCTGTGGTCTGCGGTGCTGTGCTAAGAGTCGAGCTGAGTCCAAGAGTATGAGTGCTGAGGGCAGAATGATAAAGGCTTTTTTCTGCACTGATCATCCAATGCCAGGAAGAAACCACGGTGATTTTGCCCCTGTTAAATGGAGTGGCTGAGCTAGGTAGGTCGTATGGAGCTGGAGCTGGAATCCAGAGCCATTTCTCATTGGACAGTCACAGTTCAAAGCAACTGGGGTCAATAGAGAGGGATAATTTTTGCTATCTGATGAAAGCTGAGTAACTTCAGTCCAGCTCCCTTTGGGCAAGTGTCTACCACCACAGCTAACATCTGCAGGTGATCCAGCTGGTTCTCAACACAGGTCGATTACTTGTAGAGGCTTGCAGCTTGTAGCTCAAGCTTACCTGGGACCCCCTCAGGGCTGGAGCATTTTAGCAAGGACTTATTCTGGTTCACATATCTAAATCTGCCAACAAAGGACGTTTTAGAAGCAGCACACTGAGATTTCATAAAGGTCATGTGGCATCTCTTGCTCCGCTGAAAGGTTATCTCAGCTGGAGAACTCTGACTTGGTGCATTTCCAATGGATATACTTCTGTGCAATAGAGAAAACATTCCACTAGGTGTAGGCTTATTTTCAACACATGTTGGTGCCTTTTCAAGGAAGTTTGAATGTGGTACTAAGAGAGACTGCTGTCCATCTTTATTATCACTGCCTTCTGACTACTCAGGCCTGTTAAGTTGACAGAGCACCAGAGAGACATTACACCCAAATGACCACGCCAGGGAAACTGAGCCAATCATAATTTAAGGCTATATCAGATGAATCAAGCAATCTATGAAAGAGGAACAAAACTTGCTCAGCATGCTATCGCTTCTTATCAGGCTGGGATTTGCTTTTGATGCAACAACTCAGTTCATCACAATAGTCAATGGCGAAGAAAGGTGGGGGAACATGGGGATGGTCACATTAGCCTAGAAAGGCGTTAAAATGAACCAATGAAAAAAAGGAGAATGAAGAACTAGGGATGTGCAACGTGGAACACAAACTCATTCCATAATCTTTAGGAGAATTATATTTACTGAGTGATCTTGGTTATCTAATGTACATGAGCAGGGCACGTCTCTTATTATGTGTCTGAACAGCAGTTGGAAAAATGACACATAAATATAAATGACAATAATTTTATAGTAATAATCACAAGCATAAAAACAAGGGAAGATGATGTCTTCATGCCTTCACAACAGCAATCAGCAAAGTTTTAAGCTTGCTGTCCACAAGGATGTAGACCGCATTCAAAAGAATATAAGGAAACTGTACAACATTGGTGTTAATTTACACCATAACTGCAAAAAGTGTAAAATGTGTAGTACAAGCTTTCAATTTAAAAAAGAATAGGACTCACCTCTATAATGGAAAGGAAAGGAATCTTTTTCACTGATTTTTGAAAAAGAAAGATTTCTTCTTTTCTAAGGAATGGAAGTTTGGTAGTTCTGGATTGTGAATATTAACACAGCATAATTTAAGCCCAGTAAAGCACTTTGATGTCTACAGAAATGCTAGCTAATTTTTATCACATTAGTGTAAACACAGAAAGTATCAGAATTTTTACTACTTTTGATTATTTTCTTGGTTTTTTTCAAGTAATGCCATTTAGAGGAAACGTCTACCAAAGGATGTTTCAGAAACGCCACAAAGATGGTACATAAGCTCATCTGTTGATCTGTAGCAGTGAACAAGTGTGGTTACGTTTTTGCTATGTAGCTTTCTGAAACTGGGAAAAGCTTTCCCAGGTTTTCAGTAGGTGAAGAATGGTAGTTGCTATTGCTATGCATAGATTTGTCCAATCTCACTGTTTATCAAGCATCCTCACCTAAAAACTTATGATCGGTACCAAAATGAGGCAAAGACACAACTGAGAGCTTTGAGTCTTTAGGACTAACTAAGGTCAAAAATCAAGAAACTTAACATTTAACAGCCCCCTCCTTCCAAAATCTGACATATCCACGTAACAAACTGCATCATTCTCAGATCTGCTGCTTTAAAGAGAAAAACACCAATCTGAATGGAAGAAGAGGCATAAAAGCCCTTCTAAATACAGGACTGTGTCTATTCATTTTCCTGTGTAACAGAAGAAATAAAGTAGCGCTCAGGTGATCTTCTGTAGACAGTCTAGGAAGATGCTTCGTAAGAGAGGGAGCTAAATGATGGGACACCAAGCTATTTGTGCATGGCTGCTAGCAAGCAGATCTGTTGTTTACGGCTGGGAAGAGCCTGATTTTCTCTCTTTTATACAAGAGCTTAAAAAACGCAGGCACTGGATATTGCCATCTGGACGGTGAATGAGGAGGTGGCAGCCTGCAGTGATTGATCGGTGCTGAGAGGCAGTGAAAAAACAGACCGGTGCTCCTGTATTAATGGCATTGATTTCCCTCCACTGAGACCCATTAGACACCCTGGAATCAAACACAGTGCCTTCCTGTACCATTTAAAAATCCAGCTCAGATGATACACCAGGCATTCAGCAGTGTTTGTGTACCTGTTCCTAGGCACGTGGCAATCTGTCCGCCCAAGGGAGCTGTAGGGAAAGCCCTCTTTCCTGGCCCTGTGTCCCCAGCAGAGCAGAGGAGGGTTCATCTGGTGGCACAAGCAGAGTTGCTTCACCCAGGCCATAAGCTACGAGCGGGGCTGAGCAGGTCACATTGCAAGGGACAGCCCCAGATGCGCAGGGGGCTTGACTTCCCTCCCTGCTTGCAAGCCTGGGTTCCTCTAAGAGCGAGTCAGAGTGTGCTGGGAACCCACCTTTGGTCCTGGTAGTCGAGACTTCCCTGGTGTAAAACCAACCCCGCAACATGGGAAAGGGAGCTCTGACACATGGTGGGTGGCAGTTGAAGCCTGCCCCAAAACACAAAGAAGGGGTCATACACTGTGTGATTTTCACAGGAGACACCCTCAGCTTCAGGTCCAGCTCACAGGGAAGGACCTTGGGTGACCGGAACGGGCAAGCAAGCCCTGCGGCTAAACAGCAATAACAGCTATAAATTCAATCTAGCACATTCCAATCAAATCTCTTGTTATCTCGAACCCTTTGAGCCCCACATTGGGCACCAAAAAGGACTGTCATGGTTTAACCCCAGCTGGCAACTAAGCACCATGTAGCTGCTCACTCACTTTCCCCTGGTGGGATGGGGGAGAGAATCAGAAGAGTAAAAGTGAGAAAGATCATGGGTTGAGATTAAAAAAGTTTAATAAGTAAAACAAAAGCTGTGCATGCAAGTGAAGCAAAACAAGGAATTCATTCACCACTTCCCATAGGCAGGCAGGTGTCCAGCCATCCCCAGGAAAGCAGGGCTCCATCGCGCATAATAGTTTCTTGGGAAGACAAACACCATAACTCTGAATGTGCCCTCTTCCTTCTTCTTCCCCCAGCTTTATATGCTGAGCATGACTTCTATGGCACGGGATATCCCTTTGGTCAGTTGGGGCCAACTGTCCTGGCTGTGTCCCCTCCCAACTTCTTGTGTCCCCCCAGCCCACTCGCTGATGGGGCGGTGTGAGGAGCAGAAAAGGCCTTGACTCTATGTAAGCATTGCTCAGCAGTAACTAAAACATCCCTGTGTTCTCAACGTTGTTTTCAGCACAAATCCAAAACAGAGCCCCATACTACCTACTATGAGGAAAACTAACTCTATCCCAGCCAAAACCAGCACAGAGGCGTAGGTCTGCATGTGGCTGATGTGTCAGATAGAGCACCCTTCCACATATCCATGCCATAGTCACCACAAACAGTTCCACGGCTGATGGCTTTTCCCTGGTGTATGTGCCGATGACAACCAGGGGCAATGCAGAGAAAGGACTACGCTTTGTGGGAGAGAACACCACTCCTCTCCTGGACTGAGGACTGTTACAGTCTCATTTTCACACCATATAATGACACACACAGATCACTGAGTCAACTGGAGCTGAAAATATAGAAAAGATTCCTTTTTCCTCATCATGCCTTTGCTTGTGATTCAAACCACTTCAAATATCTCTTTACTTTTCTTGTATTTTTCTTATTCTAATTTTTCTCATTTTTACTTCAGCCCTGGAAGTGATGTGCTCAGGTTTTTCAAATCTCTCCCAGTTGGTGAAGTACATGTCAGCCCATGGATTTACAGTTAAGTTTGAAATCAGGCTCTTACTTCCAGATACTGCAGAAATGGGACCTCCTGACATGGTCTGAGTGTCTTTCACAGAGCATCAAACATCTTCTCTGGGAAGTGAAGGCACATGGCTGCCCAAAGAGCTGGGTCCATGGCGAGCTTTGCCTCTGAAATGCGATGGCTTTTTTCCCTGTTCACTGTGTCAGATGCCTGATCCATTGGGGGATCATAAAAGAGATAAGTCACTTGCCCAAGGCACATTGGGTTCTGAAAAACTAGCATGCCTTTCATGCATTTAATTTTATTTCAGACAACTAATAAACATCGGTAAATATTGGCTTAAAGACAGCAATAAACTGAACATTGTGAATTAAACTTCAAATATTCGACTACTGTAAGACTGCAGGAAGATCACAGTCTAAACTGTTCCCCAGCTAACGTGCCATGGACAATTTGGGAAGTGCCATATGATTCAGTGTGCAACGGTCTCTTGAAATGTATTGATTCTTCCTTTTTCTTCCTCTCAAATGCATTGTTGTAGCAACTCCAAAAGTGGCTCATCATGGATCACGCAAAGGAGAAAATAATCGCAGCCTGTCCCATTCACTGCTCCCTTTCCCTGCAGTATCACTTTCGCTGAGTAATGCTGGCGTCACTCTGGGGTAACGCAGTGAGTGAATCAAACCCACGGGGAAAATACAGACACACCTCATCTGCAGACTGCAGCGGGAAGTTACATGAGCTCTGCTCTTGCGTGAGTGCCAAGTTTCCCAGTTGAAAATAATACAGCCAACAGCTCTGTGGTTTGCTCCGTCCCTCCTGCGCATCCACCTCCTGGCTGCAAGCTGAGGCTCCCCTGCTGACGGAATCTGGGTCCCATCCCGCAGCCCTTGAAGATAGCTCCCAAAAGTTTCCTGGATTGCAGCAATGCAGAGTGAAGCCTTTATATTGTGAGGCAATTGTGCTCACGAGCCTGGAGACTAAAGACCTTTTCGGTACCCCATCCTCTCCCACCGACGTTCTCCGTGCTGGAGTACAGCACGGCATCTCTGGTGTCTCACGGTGTCCAGCCCATCAGCCCCTTTGGCCCAACCAAACTGCCCTAGCTCTCACTGGTCATGGCTATAAGGGCTCTAAACATGAAGCTGTTTTCTTGTGGTTCAGCAACTGAAACAGTTTATCAGTAAATTCAGCGGATGTCTGCAATGTCAGACTTCTGGAGACCAGAGCAGAGCCCAGGAGAGCTGTTGCTGAACCCAGCATGCTGCAGGCCTCCGTCTCTAGCCATGGAGCAGACCATGCAGACACACGTTGTTACCCTAGAACAGCTTACAGCAGCACAGGGGTAAATACCGTTGCCTCAAAGAAGCACCGAGCCCTTCTCGATTCATTTTCGTATTAGCCCCAAACCATGCAAAGCCATTCAAGTCAAAAGGCCCGGGGTATTTCAGACTGGAGTGTGACACTTGGAGTATATCGTGGGACACTTGGAATATTTTGATCTGCCCAGTTAGGCAGGATAAAATGGAGACTTGCTGAAGTTAGTCAATGTGGCAGCATGAGCACCAGCTGCTTGGGCCAGAAGTGGCAACGTATTTCAGGTTGCATTTGATGTGCTCACCTGAGAGGTCATGGACAAGCATGTACGCTCTACCTGTACGCTCAGGGACATCACATCATTAGGGAACATGAAGCTTTGGAGCCAACCTATCATACAGTGTACTTTGGTTTGATACGTTGATTAAATAATACCCAATCACATATATTTCCAGTCATACTGATCTGGATGGGTCCCCATACGAGCCAGAGCATCACCCTTACCACTCCCCACTCCCCCCAGTAACGATGCTCCTGTCCTTTTCAGTATCAGGGCTCCAAAGGTAATCAAGAGCTGGAGGTTGCTGTGGGCTACATCAAGTCAAGTTGGCCCCACCAAGACACTTTTTAAGCTGCTTTGGCCTTTCCTAGGGACAACTCACAACCACCATTTGCAGGCTTTCCAACACGCCTTAGAAATCAGGTTTCCTCTGATGCAGGCTGATGTAGAAAACAGTCATTACTGTACATAAAAAGAGACATATATAAAGCACATAGAACTAGTGTGAAGGAAAAGCTCCTATACATCCAACTTCTTTAGATGAATTTTATTCTTTGCAGAAGAGAAAGTGGGGTGGTTGAGCTTGCCCAGAACAATGAGCAAGCAAACAGCCCTTGAGTTGCTCCAGTGGACCTCGTCCTGGTCAGCAGCTTTGCCGTCAGCCTGCCTGCTGCAGCTGTGTGCCACTTGAGTGCCTGTGCTGATTAAGACCTGGAGAGTAAATAGGTGTCCACAGCTGCTGGAAATGGAGTCCTCACTTAATCATGCTTGAAGCTACCCTCACCTAGAGTGGCAAACAAACATGAGTTCTGGAGGCGGTGGTTTTTTTATACTTAGTGTTTACCAATTTACAGGTTCATAGTGTTCCGGCAGGCTTATCTGTTTGCAAGGGGACAGAGGCTGTTGCCTGTAATCTGTGGGGTGCACTGTGGGTCCTTCCCCCTCCCACGCTCCCCACTGAGCACAGCACAGCTGGAGTTATGATCCCATGCACCTTGGGGAAGGGCAGGCAAAGGAGTCATGCTGGGAATCGGTCACCACTGTACTAAACACGGTGGTGCCTGAAGGTTAAACACTGCCCTTCCTTTGCAGAGGGAAGTCATGCACTACCACCTCACCCCTGTGGTTGAGTTCAGGCCACTCTGCAGAAGAAAAAGTGACATTTCAGGAGGACAAGCAGGGCACCTGGGTAGGAGCCTGACATTGTAGCCCAGGGGTGAAGTCATTTCCCTGAGAGAAGCAGAGAGTTTATGGTGTGGCTTCCATGGATCCGTAATCCTCTGAAAATGATCTGCAGGACAGGGGAACAAGGGAGAGGGACTGGGCCTGCAATAGCTACGTTAATATAACCTTTGTGTAGCCTATCTACAGTTAAAAAATGGAGAGGATACAGCACATCCCCAAGACGAGGTCACTTGTTCTGAGCAGCCTTTGCAAAGCTGGAGGCAGCCCTGACGGAGGTCTTGACGTACACTGAGAAGACTCCTGCTCTACTTTCAGACACTCGTGCACTTGTGCAAAACCATGGGACTGGAGCTGTAACTAAGGCCAAGAGGCTCTGGGCTGTACTGCACAGGTCAGGCTGGGTGGGCTGCATCATTTGCCTAGCCTTCAAAACCCGTGAGTGTTCCTAAGGAGAAAGGTGGAATTAGGGTTGGTCCAATACATTGCACAAAAGCAACGATGATTATAATTGTAATAACACCCCAGTTTTTGCACTTAATGAGTGATGCTCAGAGCTGCTCAGCATTGCTTGTTATGAGAACCCACCTCGGGAGCCAGTTAATGCTGAACCAACCCTCAGCCGGCTTACGTGATGGCAGAGAGACTGTGAATGGCCTCGTGCCCCGGGTTTCTTCATGACGTCTTTTCTCATATCCACCGGATCAATTTTATCTGAACTGTTTGCTGCCCCCGAGCAGCGGTGAGGAGGCAGGAATGCTAAAGATAACTCTGTAAACAGAGAAGGCATGGAGGGGTCAGAGCCCAGAGGAAGGATCAATATGTTGGCTGAGCTGAGGAGATGAACAAATTATATCTGAGGGACACATAGATATCAAGAGAAAAAGAAAGGTGTTTTCTGTCTTTAAGAGAAACCACAGATGATTTTTTTTGCCTGTATGAGACAAAGGTCCAGATTCATGGGAAAATCAGGAAATAATAATAATAGTAATAATATTAATAGCAGTACTACTACTACAACTAGTAATAATGGTAATAATAATAATAACAACGATGACAGTAGTAATCCAGACTGTGTACATACAGAAGAGGCAAGCAGGATGAGGACTTGGGCTGCCTGTTGCCTTTGGAATTGAAATGCAGCATGGGTACAGAGACCCCCACACCGGGAATGTCCCCTTCGGCCTGCAAAGGGCTTGCACAGGCAAAAATGCTGACTTTCTGCAGTTCCCAAATTCCTCATTCCTTCATCTGTTACCCTCTCATCAGAGGCATCGTCAGTGAGAAAACAGGCTCCCCCGTCAGCTGCTTCTGGCTTTTCTTTCTCCTCCTTTCAGGCCCCCCTTTTCCCTGTTCCCTGGTGTCTGTAGCCCCCTTCCCTTTATCCCCCTTGCTGCCTTTCCTTCCCCTCGCAGCTCCTGGCTCCCTGCCCTGGGTGGGTCCCAGGCCCTCCCTCAACAGCCACTAATCCCATCCGTGATTAAATAGACAATTCCAGGATCATTTGAGGTGTGAGAGGCTGCAGGCACCAGGGAAGGTACCCCTGATGCCACCCAGTTTGGGGTGTAGGGTTGTCCCTGCAGGGAGAGAAGGGGGCAGAAAGAAGAGTGGAGCAGCAGGGCTGAAGAGTCCTGGTCTCACCGATCAACTCCTGGGACTGGGAAAAAAAACATTAATTGCTTGGAAGAGCGAAACATGAATTTCAGGTTTGCCTCTTGGTTAGCTGGCTACCAAGTGGCTCTGCCCACTGGTGCACAGAAACATCAGGTCTACCTGGCCTACTCTTCATCCTGGGGTCTCTGCCTGGCACAGCTTCTGCTCCCCAGGGTGATGTCCTCAGCCCAGCAGCCTTTCCAAAACATCATTGAAAGCATCCCTAGAGCTTTTCCTTCATAGACTCTCCTCTTCTTGCTGCCAGTCCATCCGCTCCTGCCCGGTGCTGCTGCCCCTCCTGGAAAGCCTCAGCCCTTATGGCAAGGGGAGCACAAGTGCCCCAAGACACTGATAATAGCCACTTCCCAGCTCGCTTAGCCACCACCACTGCATACTGAAATCATCATTTTAATGCCAAGAGAGTCTGAGTTATTGCATTTTGTATTTAAGAGCTTGATGAAATGCCAAGGGAACAAATGACTGATCCCCTCCCCATCTGATTGGGCTTGGACTCCCAGCTATGAAGCCATCACCACTGTCCTCAGTCACAGATTTCCAGCTGCTTCTTCCTTTCCTCCCCACCCCAACTCCACCACCACATGCAAAAGCAAGTGAGATTTTCCATCAGGGATTTCTCCTGCCTGTCCGTCGGGTCCTCTCTCCCCTTCCCCATTTGATTAATTGGCAAGGCACCGGCACATGCGGCGGCAGACACCCCATCTACTTACACAAGAGCTTTGTTTTTCCATCCTCAGCAGTGTGGTATGATACTGATTAAACAGGCATGGGTATAAAAACGGGTTAAGGCTCCTTTCAGATAACAAGATGCTGTTTTCCCTTCCCATATTAAACCCCATGGGAGGGGGCCCACTAACACCACTCTGGGAGGTTCACAGCGACTGGTGGTGGGAGGAGGGACCATCTTGCTCTCAAGGTGCTGGAGAAGTACTCGGAAAGGCTGTGTCCATCAGCTCTCCAGCGTTGGCTTGGAGGGTCATCCTGGGCATGTGGCACTGCCTCTCCAGGCTCCGGTTCCTCAAAAGGGAAAGATTTTCCCCAAACTCACGTCTCGCCTAGTTGAACTGGAAGCTCACTGGTTTGGGTATCTCCTGCCCCGGGTTCCCAGCTGGCTGGAGAGCCTCAGCACTAAACAAGAGCATCTTGGACTGTGGGTGTGGGCTGGTGCACGTGTTGGTGCCTACACTTCAGTGAGCATCTGGTGAGGAGCACCTCTCCTCCTGCACCCTCTTCCCTTGCCCCATCTCCAGCAAATGCAGGAAGAGGGAGAAGGCAGAGAGGACCTCATCCCTGGGACAACACCTCAGTACCATCGCTCACACCCTGGCAAGGTTGTGTGCCCTCACTAGAAGATGAAACCCGACCGTGGGGATTGTCAGGGGCTGTGTAGTGACTGCTTGGCTAATCCTTAGCTCCCAGCTTGGCGGGTGCTTTGGGACTCCCCGAGTAAGAAAAGCGTGATGCAGCCGCATGGGTGGAATCTGAGCATCATCCTCACACAGAGCAAAAGACTTAATTCAGGGATGAGGTGCCTTCAAACACCTGATATTGCCACCTCGGGGGAGAATGATGAAATACAGGGATATTTTAGATTAGGCACTTGTTTCATCTGTTAAAAATTGTGGGCTGGAAAAGGATCACACACAGGGAATTAAAAACAATCCTACTGCTTTTAAAGTCATCTGGAGGCAAGTAAACCTCTACTTCAGGAGGGATTTGAGGCTGCTTGTGCAGAGATCAAGCACATGGCAGGCAAGGAGCTGTAAGAAAAACCAGCCCTCAGTAAACACAAGCGAGATGTGGGGCTGTTTGCTTCCACGACAGCAGTGTCCGTGCCGCTCCAAGAGCATCCAGGTGATTCCAGCCCTGGGAAAATGGGGACGTTATAAGCTTCTGTGTAAAAGTAGCGTCTATCTTTGCTTCCCTTTTAACAAGATTAGTCTTGCTTTTCTCTCCCTCTTTCTTTTGCTGTCTGCTGGCCACCTCCGTGCTCTCCCACTAATGTGATTAGCGGTGCATGGGGACCATACTGGCAGCAACTGTCACAAAGATCTCTGCTTACTTGAGTGCACCTCTTTCCTCAATGAAACATCTTGTGTTTATGGTCACAGGGGGTATTGTTAACTCCTGGATTCGAATAGAAAGGGATATTTACGACCCTCCCATAAAAGTTGATTCAGGGAGACATTTAGGAAAGAAAGGGACAGAAGACAGATGTGTTTCCTACCACAGATGCTGAGGAGGTTCAATTGTTCTGCATATGTAATGACTTTTTATGGTTCCTTACAAATGCTTTCCACACTGCTAGAAAGGTGCCAAAGTCAAATACGCATAGTCACTTACTGAAGACAATTTAGTGACCATACAGGACACTACAACTTTATATCTTGTTAGATATGTTGGAGATGGACATGGCTGCATGTACAACATGAAGGGGAATCTCTGCCTGCACCGAAGTCATGGCTGCCTTGCTGCCTTCCCCACCACAGCTCTGATTTCATTTAACATTTCCTGAAGCTTTCAGAGCATTTTTACTGTGATGCCCATATGGTTAACACTTAAAGAACCTATAGGGTTTTTTTCCAAGCAAGGCACATTATTGGTGTTACGTTGCCAGATAAATTCCTTGCAGTTTCTGTCTTCCCAAATGAGCAGAAAAAGAAGTTTAAGTCTTCCTAACTATGCAAACAAATAAGTACTTGTAGGTGACAGGACCAGAAAGGTTGCTGGATTATAGGTCTGAAGGGAACAGATGACCAGTGACTAAAGCATAATTACAGGTTAAGAGAAGAGAAGGAAGGTGGTAAATTACTATGTTATTCTAACAGCAGCCAGCGGATGCTTGGCTACATGATGCTTCTGCCTGGGGCTGGCTGGTGTTGCTCTCTAATGAGAGCTCCCGCTGTGTGACAAGAGGTTTAAAGTGAGCGTACAGGAGGAAATATGTATCTCAGGTGGTGAAATGAGCTTGTGACTATTTACAGTGGTGGAAGATCTGGCCAAAGCCATCAACTCTGGTCCCTCCATGCCCCTGTGACAGAAGCAAAACCATTTCCCAGGATTTCTTACACCAAAAATGTTGTGCAAAAAGCAGCTGTGCACTGAGATGCCCGCAGAGAAATGCAGCTTGTCCCAGCTGCACCCACCATCCTCCCACTGTCATCCAAGGGATCAAAACTAACACTGACCGAGGACAAAGTCTTCCTGCCTTGGCACACACAAAAGAAAGGGGAAAGACGGGCAGCATGAGATCATCAAGGAGCTTTTGCACCTCCCTGTGAGCTCAAACACAAATATTTCCAGCTGGCCTGGGGTTTTACAGTGTAACAGAGCTAAGGATGGTTTCATCGGGACTGACTCACGCTTTTGCCAAGTTATCTATGAACTTAAAACTCAGGCAGGGCAGGCTTAAGTTGGGAGTAGATGGATAATTTTCACATGTCTGGATTGAGTCAAGCTTGTTATGCTAAAGAGCATACCATTACATGGGCAGTGCCATCAGGGTGGCTCTAACTGCCAGGCTGTCTTCCTGCATGGGAACATCACAAAAAGGGTTCCCTGCGCGGACAAGTGATTTCTAATGATTTTTTATCAATGGATGCATCTTTGCCTAACCATCGGGGATGGCAGCGTCACTCCTGCATTCTCCTGTCATGAGTGGCCATTCACTACCCTATCATCTCCTGTCCACGAAGAAAATAAAATGTTCCTAGATGGGGAAATTTGCTTTCTATGGTAAATAATTAATAATGAAACTACAAGCTGCTGCTTGTCTCCCAGACTCATACAACAAATGATACTTTCTTTTCTGGCAAATGAGGAAGGTAAAATTCTCATGGGATAGACAGCATGTCTGTAAATGCCAAGCCCTACTTGCTAGAAAAATCTGGGCTAAAATGACTGGGGAACAGCCAAATTTAGTAAAGGCTGGAGTCAAAAAAATGTTACGACTCACAGAAATCCCTGCTCAGGGGAAGGTGAGCTCAGCCACAGCCATCTCCTCTCTCAGGAGAGCTCAGGTGTGCTCCCTCCAGATTTTGGCTGGCCTGGGATTTACCTAACCATCCCAGCTACTGAGGGCAAGAGCAGAGGTTTGCGGCCTGCCTGACACATCACGCTGAAGTGACACACCAGAGAAGCCTGGAAGAAGGGGAAGGCCCCTTGCAGCGAGCGTCAAACCCCCTCCTGCCAGCAACACAGCGCTGCTGCTGATGTAGGCTTTGTTAATGTTCAACCACCTTGGGAGAAAATAAGCTCTGACGTGTGTTTCTGGTTTCTGAGGTTCTCGCATTATTCTCAGAACCATAAGGTCTTGCCTTGTCCACCAAAATGCTGCATTTTCATTACCAATGGCTCTCACCACAGGCTTTGCAGGCCAGATCCTGCCCTTTGGTCCTCTACCAACCTCACTGACTTTTTAGGAACAAATCCTTTTCTTTGAGAATGTATTCCTGTATTTCCTTTTTTTTGTTGTTGTGAACGGGACTGTTACATTATAAAGTACCTGCTGAAAAGGAAAAAACCCTGGCTACCAGCCCAAGAAACTTGGTATTAGTGATAGCAGTGACAGCAGCTTTTCATGCATCTGCAGACTGTGACTTTTGCCATGGCCCCAAGGAGAGGACCACACAGGGCAGTGCTGGGCAGAGATGATCAAGCCGGTTCTTAGCATTTTAGCTCAGACACTGGAAGCCATAAGTCCATGGTGCTTCTCCGTGTTTGCCCACGGTCCCAGCCCTGTGCTGATGGAGCCCTTCCCACCCCTCAAAGTGCCCTGCCTGGGCAATAGGGATGTGCCTCAATGATGCTGGCTGCAAGAGCAAGCTAGTTGTTGTTACCTCCCCCAGATTATCCTTGTTTTAATTCATGTAGGTTTTCAAATCCCATCTCTCTGCTGCCCCAGTCATTGGCTTCACCACATCTGAGC
Source organism: Chroicocephalus ridibundus (assembly GCF_963924245.1). Taxonomy (NCBI): domain Eukaryota; kingdom Metazoa; phylum Chordata; class Aves; order Charadriiformes; family Laridae; genus Chroicocephalus; species Chroicocephalus ridibundus. The sequence continues at coordinate 25,317,748 of NC_086284.1, forward strand.
CCGTGATGCTCCCCTGAGCATCGGGGGGCAGGGGACGGGGGGGACAGCCCTGCCATAAAAGGGGACTGCTGCGAGCGGTGAGGAAATGAAGCCAGGAACGCTGCGAGTTCTTGGCCATAAAAAACATGCCGCAGGCTGTGTCTTGCTGGGCAATGTTAGTTCCCAAAGTTGTTTTCCCTAGTTGTTGTCATAAAACTTCAGTGAAACCATCTACAAGCTTCAGAAGTTGCGTGGGGGAGGGGGTATACGTTGAGAGTCCATTGTTGGAGCCTATAGAGACTCTTTTGCTTAAACTGGCTTGTACTGGTACGGCTTTACTGGGCTCAGTGGGACGGTCAGCGAGTTGGATCCCAGGAATCAATTAATCGTGATTTTCTTCCTTGAAAACAGAGGACTCGACTAAGAGAATTTTGAATAAAGGTGTTTGTGCTGGGCTCTGAAACGTTGCTCTTTTGTCCCTATAATTAGGGACCGGGCACCTATTTAGCAGGACTGTTTCAAACGCAAGGTAAAGCTGAAAGCCGCTGGCCAGCCAATGTATTGAAATACAGAAAAGAAATAGATGAACTCAATTAACAGGCAGTTTTGCGAGGGCAATTGCAAACAGTCGCAACTTGTCTCCGTGCACACGTTCAGCGGCATGGCATCTTCAGAGTATGGCAAATATGTAAATGTGCCTCTAAATGAATTCTTCATCGAATGATTCATAAAGAAATGGGGGGTGAGCACACCTGAACTGACCCCCCTGTGTATCATTAGCTAATTGATGCTATCTCTTCTTCTGTCTGCAGACCCTCCTTGAGCCGATTGCAGCTCCCCACGCTAACATCCCTGTCCGGATGCCATCCCTCCCTGCCACTCCTCGGCAGCGGCTCGTCGGGTGTTTGACACTTCAGGTTGGAGCTGCAGAGAGCATCGGTCTGTTCTGATGGGCACCCAAGTGGCACAGAGGCGTGCGTTTTCGGATGGCACAAGCAATGGCAGTGAGCAGGACCGAGGAGCAGCATGGCCAAAAGGAGAGATGCAAGAGAGAAAGGAATGTGGTCCAGACATACTAATTACAATTAAAAACTATAAAGAGAGTTAGTTCTCTTTAGGAGGAAAGGAGACCTATCTTAAGAGACAAAGTTAAATGACTCAGCTCTATAGTCCTCCCCACCCCCCCACCCCCCTCCAGATCTTTTACAGTAGGGAAAAGCCATGTCCTGCTAAGGGAAAAAACTGTTTTGCTTGGAGTCCTTTGCAGAAAGCACAGCGTATGTTTGTCCACCTTCCAGCACTTGGAGGGTCTGGTGGAACAGGTCTTCACAGAGAGCCTTCTGTTCAAATACATTCAGAATTAGGCCTTTAAATGAAAGGTTGACCCTGGCTATGTATCACAGCCAGCACTGTGGGCCAGCTACAGGCTTTGGACACGACTCTAAAGTGATTAAACTTAAGTGATTAAACAAGTGAACCAACTTGTCGCTCCCAGGTTCATACCCGATTAACCGTGACCGGAGTAACACCTTCAGATGAGAGGGTAAGGGAGAACCATGCGCCGTTAAGGCACTTGCGCTCTATTTATAACAGCCCAGTGAGAGACTGGAAACCCTACTGTGCTAAGTGCTGGGCGAGCACGTAGCACAGCCTCTTGCTGTAGATTTTAGTATGCAGATTTATGAAGAGATACAAAATGTGGGTGAATTTTTCACCCACAAATGGACAAAGGGAGCTGAGAGGGTCTGGGAAGAGGAATGCATAACTAGACTAACAAAGGTAAGTGTGGCAGAGATTGACGATAATCAGGTAATAGTGGCAAGGAATCACTCATCAGAAGGGAATTATTTTTAGAAATTAAAACCTGTACAAAAGCATTTTTGCTCCCTTGATGACCACACTGCCCTTCTTGTCCTTCCACACCCTTCACTCTGGTAGCTCATTACTTCTACGCATTTCACCTTGGCTTAATTAGACATGTGCAAAACAACCAGAATGCTAGTGCTGAGTTCCTGGCTGGGACTGCAGGTATGAACAAATCATTAAGTAGAAAAAGTCCAAAGACCTGTGTCATCCGATGGAAAGAAAACCTTTCTGTGGGAACAACAAAAGCAAAATTTTGCCCTCTTCTTTTCAAAAGTAAAGCAGAAACCAGAGGCTAATCCAAACATGTAGGTTGACCTCAAACAAATTGTTTTGCTTTGGGGTCTTTTGTGCTGCAGATGGTGCTGGGTTTATTTCCATTCTGAGTCAACTCAAGCTTTATAGCTGGAATTTCTCTGCAAAACTAGAGTTCAGGTCCTCCCCCCTCCCAGCACAGCTTGGTGTGGTTCAGTCTGTCTCCGCCTGCCCTGAGCCAGGGTGATGCTGGTGGCGACCAGCCCACTCACTGCACAGCTGACGTGGTGGTCCCAGCCCCGCATCTTCAGACAGCCTCATGCCACACTCCTGCAGGTAGTTCCAACCTTGTCCTATGAAAGCACTGCTCTGATGGGCTGCTGTGCAGCTCGCACCCATTTCGCGTGCTTTGAAGAGGTTTCTGTTCCTGGGACAAGGTGACAATCCTGTCTTTTGGCCATGGGGAAGCCTCATGGGGTAAGGAGAAGAACTAGGCTTGAGGGCTCTGTGGTTGGGACACAACCACCTTGCCCTGGGGGTCCATCACTGAGCTGTGTGGATACAGCCTAAGGCACCCAGCTGGTCTGTGACTCTGCTTTGCTTGCAGCAGAGACAGGGCCAGAGCTGGTTTTGGTCTCTCTCTAACCTGTGGCAAATGGTCTCACCTCTGGGTCTCCAGCAGGAGAATCCCTTCCTTCCCAGAAATGCCAGGAGACCTGGACGATGCTTGGGAAGGCTAACATAAAAGCTATGGTGGCTACCTTATCTCCCACTTTATAAACTAAGAAGTGTATGGAAATTACCTGAGGAACAAAACCTGCTAAGTAACCTCATTATCCCTTTCTTTGGAGAGTTTACTGTAAAACGGCAGGCTTTGGATCTTAATTTGCTGGGAAGTGCAGTAATGTAATTAGCTAGACTGATAAGGAGCTGAGCTGTGTGAATTCTTGAGAGGACAAGAGGAATGTGCTAGACAAAGAGAGGAGGAAAAGGAAGAAGAAAAAAAAATGCTTCCCCTGCCAAGAATTCAGCATTTTTCAAAATGTTAGTGATAAAAAATTATGGAAGAGTTTTATTTTGGTCACTGGCAATGCCATTCTCAAATATTTCCTCATTTAAAAAGGATACAATTTCTAGAATCCTTTAATTATTTTTCTAAATAAAATTCGTGCATCTTTTGAAACAAAGCATTTTGATATTTTTTTTTCTTTTCTAAGAAGCATCTCTTCTGTCCTGAATTTTTCCTCATTTGGCTAAAGCAGCTCAAAATCAGCTTGGTGACGCTCCTTCTCCCAACAAACATGAGAGCACCATCTGCCTGCTGTGTGGCCGGGGCCAAGCTCTGCCTGCGCCTGGCCCCCCCATCTGCCTACAAGGCACCACAGGCTCTTCCCCAACCCAGACCTTGTCGATGACCAAAGCGGCCTTTTCTGCTTGGCGCTGCTGTCCCCACTCCCAAAAGCTTTTCTGAGGACCACGCAAAGCTCCAGTGGTGTGAACCTCGTGAGAGTCAGCCATGTGCACACCTGGGAGAGGGGCTGCCCATGCCCATGCCTTGTTGTCCTGGTGGCCAACACAGGCTTTGGGGGGCTTGTGAAGATCTTTCACAGCATGAAATGAAGAATGCATTGCTCTTGTCACTAGATGGCTCTATTTGCTTTCACTAAACACACAGGGTTTTCTTTTTACGGCCCCAAATGAGCAGCAGCCCTACAGCTCTGCACTTGTGGGGTCACCAGCCACAGCTGGGAAGGTAAATATCCTTTTTAGATGGCAAAATTTACCTGGATTTTGATGATGTTTTTTGTTATGCTCTTGCTAACATCCCTGAATAAAATTAATACTGTTGTGAGAAACCTCATGTTTTGAGATTTGTATAAAACGGTCCCCCTGTGGACAAGTTCTGGGTTTTCCTTGTCTCAGACTCCTCGAGCAGCCATTGCATTCCAGCCTCCATGCAGACCTGAACCAAAAAGGGAGTAATTTGAATGGCTACCTGGCATTTAACTTGGGTGCAGGCTGATGGAGAGCCATGAACTTCCTTTTCTCTGTCCTTCATTAGGTGGGAGGCAAAGAGGGGCTGGCTCCCAGCACACTGCTGAGATGACTCAAATTGGTAGGACAATGTTTTCCAGGCTCCTTGTGCACCACCAGCCACACCTGGGGTCACCTGGCCCCTGCTCAAGGGATGCTGTACCCACGCCAGCAGCTGCCATCGTGTCCCATGTTCGCCTCGTGGGATTTGCTTCTGTGATGCATCTTCTTGGGGTCTGCAGCCTTGAGGCACCAATGTACCTTCTGAAGATGCTCTTCTGAAGACGGGGACCTCACTGTCACAGCCCATGCACAGCAGCCCAGGGAAAGTCTGGGGTGATGGGGACACTGGGGGACAGGGGTTTTGCAGGCAAGCCATCCCATTGTTTGACCGATGATGGCAGGAGAGACACTCTTCTGGGATTTTGGCTTGCATGAGGTAGAGCAGGTGGGCAGCCCTGCCCGCTGGAGCAGAGTCCATCGGCGTTTAAAGGAGGTGATGGTGGTACACGGACAGGTGCAAGGGGAGTGCAGGGGAGGTGGAGGGGAGGGCAAACCCTGGCAGAGGGCATGCACTGAAGCCCTGTGGATATCTGCAGCCTCAAAACCCTACACTGGAAGCCACAATTTCAGGTTTCGGATGTCTCAGAGTAACTAAAAAGCTACTGCAGGTCTGACTCTAGACAAGAAAGCATATCAGATTGTTGCTTTCCCTGGGAGAAAAACTCTATTTTATAAAAAAATACAATACATTCAGGGGCTCCACTGGCTGTATTGGCTTAAGGCTGAGTATTTTATCAGCTGCCAGATCTCTCAAGTGTATTCAAGAGATGTTTGAAGCAAAATTCCTGCCTGGAAAAAGTTACTATCTGAGGATATAATTCAAAGCCATGAAAGACTGGGAGCATCTCCCTGCTGATAGCAAAAGGATTTGAATCAGGCCCCAGGGAACTAGTCCGGCATCTCTTCCTCGCATCAGCAGCCTCTCTGCGCTTTGACGAGACAACTCCTGTAATAACAACTGCATGCAGGGGTATTTGCAAGATCACAGCTTTGGCTGCACGAATGATACAAGAGACCAGTGACCACGGTGGGAAAGGAAGCAAATTTGCTTATTTAGATAATTAACAGGCATTTGAGACAAGTGTTGCTGTCTAACGCATTACTGACAGGCTAATAATTCTGCCTGCTGAAGCAGCAATTATTACAATAATGTTATGGTCCACTAAAATAACCATCCCTCCTAGCCACTGCTGCCAGGAGAGGACGGGTGGAATTGTGTTTCTCCTTCTTCCAGATGAAGAGGCTACGTGCCGGAGAAGCGCCCCGCAGGGCTCGGCCGGGAGAGGAAGGACTTGTACAGCTACTGTGGGGCAGCTTCTGTTGCAACCTGCCTTTGGAGGATGCCTTGTTTTTATGGCCTCAGATGGCTGCAGGCATAATTTTGCACCTGCAGTTTTGGTGAGATAGGTAACTGCTGTCCTTATTGACCCACGTAATGCAATGCCTTCAGAGGCCAATGCTGCGAGCGCAAGTAGTTGTGCCTTCCTGATCAGGAAAGGCACCATTTGTAGGGCAGACACAATGCTGGGTGTTATGTCCCTCCTGCAAATTGGCTGTGCCCTGAGCCAGGGAGGACTGATAACCCCATCGAGGTCCTTTGGGCAGGCAGCTCCTTCCTGGCGTGGTGCTGGGGGACTGAGGAGTAACTTCGTTCACTTCAGGGGACAACGATGGTGAAATAGAGAATCGGGGCCACTTCGCTTTAACCTGGTCTTGTCTGATCCTGTCTAACAGCCAGGTGAGCTGAATGCTCCAGTAGGTAAATCCTTCCGGGCGAACGCAGCGAGGTAGGGGCAGGAGTGGAGGGAGGAGGTGTTTTCCAGGAGAGGGGTCCTTCATCACCACACAGCCCACAGAGGAGCTGTGCCCAAGCCCTCCTTTCCCCTGCAAAAGAGCTTGCAGGGAGCCAGCTCATACAGGTGCTCACAGAGTCGAGCTTCCCATCTTGTCTTGCAAGCCATGGGAGAGGGGTAGAGATACAAGACCCCACAGCAATATTAACTGACTGGCCTCAATTGTGTAAGGAACACCTGGGAGCTGGCTCGAATTTGGTTTGTATGACATGCAGGAAATTTTATTCATAGTAGGCAGGTCAGGATAGCTGGTGGGAGGACTGCTGGGGAGCAGAGGGCTCTGGGCACTGCCCCACACAGCTCTGCCGTGTAACTTTGCCATCGCTTACAGCCTATATCTCCCGCAGGCAGAAGAGAAAATCAGGTAATGCAGATTTCCCTATTTCTTTTCTTGGGGGATCAGTCTATTGAGAGATTCACTAAAATCTGCTATGCCAGAGATAGAAAAACATCACCTGATAAGCAAATGCTCTTATGCAAAACAAGTCTTTGATAGCTTTACATGCTTTTTGAACACAGGGAAAGCCAGTCAATAAAGTTCCTTGTGGTCTAAAAGCAGAAACATCTGTCGGAGGCAGCTTGCTAGGCTGAATATAGCAGCAGGAAAGCCCAACTGATTAACTCCATCCTCTTCCTAACATGTTGTTGTGGTTCCCAGAAATCCCTAGAAAGGGCTCCTGAGGACACTGGCACAATTACAAGCTAGCTATAATTCTGGAAACAGAGAGATCAAGGAAACATCCCAACCGTGGTTTACCTCTGGCATCCTGTTTGCATAATTCACGCGTGCTTCATCTACTTGCCTTTAGATATGGGACAAGCTTGTCATTTAGGGAAAGAGGAATGGCCCGTGCTCTGATGAAGGAGAGAGTAAAGCCATTACTGTCATGAGGAGGAAAAGAGGGCTGGGGTCCATATAACCTTGCAAGTAGGCTGGAGCTGGGGAAAATGGCAGGGAAGATTAGAGCAGTCATACAGCAGACAGCGTGGCTGGGCTGATCCTCCTCGATGCGAACCAGCCCGATGGCCCTTCTCCCACTCCCAGCTCTTCTCATCCACATTCGTCCTAACATGGAAAGCAGCCGGCTTTCTGGGGCTTTCTCTTGATTGCTTTTCACGTTTTGGACTTCTTGCATTTCTGTTTATAGTAATCCCACGGGATGCAAACCCTTAAGAGGAACAGCCTTTTCTATCCCCTCTGCTGCATCAACTTTTGTCAAGACACAACTGGACAACATGGTAGATAATCTCAGCTAGGCTCCCTTTGCAACAAAAGGTTGGACCAGATGATCTTTTGAGGTCACTTACAACCTGGGCTGGTCTTGGCAAGTGCTCTAGGGCTCAAGTCTGGTACCAAGTAACAATTTTGTGTCTGGCATGCATGAACCTCATGAAGTTCAACCAGGCCAAGTGCAAAGACCTGCACCTGGGCCACGGCAATCCCAGTCACAGATACAGGCTGGCAGAGAATGGCTTGAGAGCAGCCCTGAGGAGAAGGACTTGGGGGTGCTGGCAGACAAGAAGCTCAACACGAGCCAGCAATGCATGCTTGCAGCCCAAAAAAACAACCGCATCCTGGGCTGAATCAAAAGAAGTATAGCCAGCAGGTCAAGGGAAGTGATTCTGCCCCTCTCCCGCCTCTCCTCTGGTGAGGCCCCACCTGGAGTACTGCATCCAGCTCTGGAGTCCTCAGCACAAGAAGGACATGGACCTGTTGGAACAGGTCCAGTGGAGGCCCACGAAGATGATGAGAGGGCTGGAGCACCTCTCCTGTGAGGAAAGGCTGAGAAAGTAGGGGCTGTTCAGCCTGGAGAAGAGAAGGCTCCAGGGAGACCTTATAGCAGCCTTCCAGTACCTAAAGGGGGCCTACAGGAAGGATGGGGAGGGACTCTTTGTCAGGGAATGTAGTGATAGGATGAGGAGTAATGGTTTTAAACTGAAAGAGGGTAGATTTAGATTAGATATTAGGAAGAAATTCTTTCCTGTGAGGGTAGTGAGGCACTGGAAGAGGTTGCCCAGGGAAGCTGTGGATGCCCCATCCCTGGAAGCGTTCAAGGCCAGGCTGGATGGGGCTTTGAGCAGCCTGGTCTAGTGGGAGGTGTCCCTGCCCATGGCAGGGGGTTGGAACTAGATGATCTTTAAGGGCCCTTCCAACCCGAACCATTCTATGATTCTATGATTCTATGCAGAACAGTACGATCGAGGCTGCCTTCTTGGTGGGAATAAGGGATGATTACTGGGCAAACAGATGCAACGTCATTTTAAGGATTGTGTTAAGGAAATATGTGTTTTCCACCATGTAGCATGCTTTCCTCCCCCCCCCATCCTTTGTGGTACATTTCTGTGGTACACAAATGCATAATTCAGTTAGAACATTTTAAAATTTACTAATTAAAAAGGTACTAAGAAACTTGGATGCCTTGTAATGCATTTTAATCAAATAACAATTTTTGTATTTGTAAAATTGAACATAACTTCAATTGATAGTTCAGGTTAACATAACATTTAGTAAGTTCAATCTTCTCAAAGCTGCTTACCCAAACAAATGTTACTTTCACTGCTGCATTTTGGGCAGACAAAAGTAGTTCATTCCACAATTTTTAAGAAATTTCAGGGACTAGAATTTAGGTTGGGGTGTAGATAATTTCCTAATGCCAGGCTCCTGAAGCAAGAGCTTTACTGACCGCTTACTGTACAGTATTCCTCCTTCTTATTATCCATATGCCTTTATTACAGATTCTTTTTATCCATATCCCCTTCCGTCAAGTCTGAAACCTTTGAGAATGGTTACATTTCCTGTAAGCTACCTTTCAATTAATGCATTGGCATAAAATTGAGGAGATGTGTCCCTTTGCCAGCCTCAAAGGACATAGCAGCTCCAAGAACGCATTCACACTAAATGTCTTGCAGGAGTGCCGACATCTGGGTAGTATTTTGACATCCTTTCAACTGAAAATTATGGAAATAATCATCCTGTGGGGATATGCCTCAACACTCCTACATATTCAACATTGCCAAAATGGAGTATTATCTGCAATCCTGAATCCTGACGAGGAAAAATGATTGAGAACTTCTTTCACAGCCTTTATAGACAAATAACGAATTATCTCCAATGTCTTTTCCTACAGTATGCTGTATATGGGTGGAGCAAATATCTGTAAGGACATACTTACTCTGATTTCCCATGAGCTTCTAGAGAAAATGATGTCTTGAGTTCATGTTAGCATCACCCATTGCAAGTATCAAAGCCAAAACATTTGACTGCGGTACATTATTTTTATCTTTTCAAATATTGCTACCGGAGCTTCCTCACAGCCTTGGAAATAATCAGACAATAGTTTATGTCCTTTTCAACTGTGTAAAAATGAACAACTACCAAAAAACCTTTGTTGTTTTCATGCTTTAAGGTATATATTGCCGAGAGGGGAAAAGGTCTTTTTCAGCTACATGTTTGCTTTGTCCGTGAGAGAGGATCTATCTGTTGCTGTCATACACAGATTAATTGTCTTACACAATCATGTGATCCATTGGAATGATTATGGATCATATTAGCATAGATTTCCAGCACATCTGCCACAGCGATATTTTCACATTTCTGCTAATAAAAAGCTCAAAGTTTCAGATTTATAAGAAATGCTAGAATTACTTCTCTGCTTTATTTCACTTCCATCCTACCTGGTGTGACAGTTCCCCATGCATAGCCGAGGAACTTATCCACAAACTGCAGGAAATTTCCTTGACAGCTATTGCCAACTTTATTGAGCTGCTCAACACCATTTCTCCACTTACTCTGGAAAGCCAAAAGCTTTTTTTTTTTTTTTTTTTAAGACATCTGTCTGGACTTGTTGTGGGATTGTTGACACTGCAATTGCAATTGTGGTCTCAAAACTTGCAGGGACCAGCTAAAAACACATAAATAGTAGTTAGCGTCATTCTTAAGTCACAGCCACTCTGCATCCCACCTCCAATGGACCAGGCCAAGAGATCTTAGATATGGTGCTTTAAACAGCCAATATTTAGCTTGCAATAAGTCTATAGGAAAAAGTCATCTTTCAGTTTGCAAACTTTCTCATGCGGGGGAATTGCTCCTGCAATTCCACAGCTATTCTGTAAGTACATTTAAACCATATTTATGTGCATATTAGTAAACATTGAAATAATTTCTGTGTAACGTTCATAAACATAAGATCTTTGGATTCAATGGTGCTGCCTAAAGAGAAATGCTGTTCTTGAAAATGAAGTAAATACAACTTTGCCTAGAGCAGAACAATGGGGTGGGAAAATGAAACAGCCTTTGGTAGACAAAGATACAAGGCCCATTCACCCAGCAGTTCTTTGGACGGAAATAAGTATCCACGGCACTATGTGAAGTCTTTCCTGGATTGATATTTGACTCTGGGTAGATCCTGCCAGCTTAAAGGAGTAGTTTTAATCAAAGTCTGAGGGATTTACTACCCTGTGGGGGTAGGGCGCGTGAGGGAGTTGTGTAAGTTTTTTTCTTGAGGGAATGAACTACCTCTCAGAATGTTTACCTTCCACCTCCCACAGTGCAAAATACAAAGATCAAATCTGAAACGTAACCCACTGCTCTTTCCAGCTCTGATAGAAGTCTTCAAAATCCTCCCTCTGTAGTCACCTCAGAAGACGTCAACAGCACAACACAATGAGAATCCCTCAGGCCTGGAGTTATCCTCTATTTATGTATTTCCAAAATTGGATTAAAATTCCCAGAGAACTCTGCTGAAATCTATAACTGGCATTGCATAGAGCAAAATCCTATATGATGAATATTTATTCTCGGTTGTAGCCCGTAGCAACATTTTCCAAATTTTTTTCCCTTGCATGTTATTTCCTTACCTGTGCTAGCGACCTGAGGCAATATCATGTTTTCACAGGCAAAGTCTCAAAAAAAAGATTTGTAACTTCTTTTTTAAATTTCAAATTTCAGGTTTGCTTTTTATTGCAATTCCGAGACACACAAAAAACATAGCAATGTTTTCTTCTAAGTGTTTTGGTTAGTATTTGTTAAAAGCTGAAAATTTTTCAGGCTGACTTCCCTTCTGAAAATAAGGTGATTTCTTGCCATTGCTTTGTGAGGGTCTGACTGATTCAGCCCTCCCCTTAATCCTGCTACAGATGAGCAAGGTAAGAGACATCCCCCAGTGCCACAGGGGTCTGCTTCTGGCACGAACTCCTTGCTCTGCCCAGCAGCTTCTCTCCCCTCCGCATGCTGTGCTCATCCTTTGGCAATCCTGACATCTCATTTCATGAGTCCCTTCTCCTTTCCAGCCCCCATAGGCTTCATTCCTGCTCCTGATTCTCCCCATCTTTCCTCCCCCATTTCCCTAGACTGCTCCAAGCACTGCCATCTGCTTAGGCTTTCTCAGCTCTCAGGACACAGAAGAAGGGATGGTAGTTTTATTCCCTGGGATGGTTCCCTTGCTGCTGTCCTGTTCCAGCTTTCTCCCTCTGTCCTACACGCTCACTCTGTGGGGGGGAATTGAAGCAGGTGGGGAATATCTCCTAAAATAAAGCTCATGTGACAACTCAAATAGTGTAAAGCAGAGCAGATGGTGCAATGATCAATGATCTGGATGAGGGGATCGAGTGCACCCTCAGTAAGTTTGCAGATGACACCGAGTTGGGTGGGAGTGCTGATCTGCTTGAGGGTAGGAAGGCTCTACAGAGGGACCTGGACAGGCTGGCTGGATGGATGGGCCGAGGCCAACTGGATGAGGTTCAACAAGGCCAAGTGCCGGGTCCTGCACTTGGGTCACAACAACCCCATGCAGCGCTACAGGCTTGGGGAAGAGTGGCTGGAGAGCTGCCTTGTAGAAAAGGACCTGGGGGCGTTGGTGGACAGCTGGCTGAACATGAGGAAGCAGAGTGTTCAGGTGGCCAAGAAGGCCAACAGCATCCTGGCCTGTATCAGGAATAGTGTGGCCATCAGGAGTAGGGAAGTGATCATCCCCCTATACTCAGCACTGGTGAGGCCCCACCTCCAGTACTGTGTCCAGTTTTGGGCCCCTCACCACAAGAAAAACATTGAGGTGCTGGAGCGGGTCCAGAGAAGGGCAATGGAGCTGGTGAGGGGTCTGGAGAACAAGTCTTAGGAGGAGTGGGTGAGAGCTGGGGTCGTTTTTCCTGGAGAAAAGGAGGCTGAGGGGAGACCTTACCGCTCTCTACAACTACCTGAAGGGAGGCTGTAGAGAGGTGGGGGTCGGTCTGTTCTCCCAGGTAACTGGCGGTAAGGCAAGAGGAAACAGCCTCAGGTTGCACCAGGGAAGGTTTAGGATGGATATTAGGAAAAATTTCTTCACCGAAAGGGTTGTCGAGCATTGGAGCAGGCTGCCCAGGGAAATGGTTGAGTTGCCATCCCTGGGGGTTTTAAAAAGACATGTAGATGTGGTGCTGAGGGACATGGTTCAGTACTGTTTTTTGTCAGTGTTACATTTAACGGTTGGACTCGATCTTAAAGGTCCCTTCTGACCTAGGCAACTCCATGTTTCTCTGCTCATGGCCGGATCTCCTCAGCCGTGTGAGGTGGCTCCACACGGGGTACCAACAGGGGGGTTGTGCCTGGCGCATGAGGTAACGGAGACGGGACGGCGGACCCAGGCTGCTCTCGGGATCAAGCCCTCGGGCCCTGCCGCAGCCCCCGAGCTGACAGCGGGCCGTGCAGACCCACCACCCCCGCCATGGCCCCGCCGCACCGCGCATGCGCCCGCACGCGGAGGGGAGGAGGCGGGCGGGGCTACCCGCCGCGCGCGGCGGCGGTCACGTGCTTTCCGGCATGGCCGGGGAGCCGGCGGCGGGGAGCGGGCAGCAGGACGGCGGTGGGGTTGTGCTCGCTGCCCGCCCGTTCATCTGCTCCTTCCCCGATTGTGACGCCACCTTCAATAAGGCCTGGCGGCTGGACGCCCACCTCTGCCGGCACACGGGCGAGGTGAGCCGGGCCGGGCCGGGCCTGAGGGAGCGACGGGGGTTTCCCGCTCGGGCCGCCCCACCGGCGGTGACGGCGGTGAGGGGCGCCTGAGGTGAGGGGCCTGGCGGGCGGCCTGCGCGGCTTGATCCCCAGGGGGTCGGGGAGCCCGCTTCACCCCCCGGGGTACCCGGGACAGCGTGGGGGAGCTGCGTGGGTCGTGGCTGTGCCCTGGTTTGAGCGACACGGGGCTGATTTATCTTTCGGTAGTTTTGCTTTTCAGTCATTTCTCTTCTAATGCTTGGGAAAACTGTAATTTTAGAAGACTCTAGTGTCTTAATTTGTGAATATATTTACTTTATAGCCAGCTATGATATGCGGATTTCAAGGTCTCGGTGTTTTCGAGCTCACCAGATGCAGGGATGAGGGGGAGCAAGACCCGGGCGCTTGACCCAAGCTGGGCAACAGAGTTATTTCATACCATGAACGTCACATTAAATATAAATTAGAAAATTTGCAGCAAAATTCTCTCTCTCCCTTGATGGTTGCGATCCTGAGAACTTCTTGCCCCAGTGCCAGACTCCTGAGCCCTTCCCTTCCCCAACATTTGGTGTCCACTGCTGGGAGCGCACAGCTTCCTGCTGATAGAATGGGCCAAGGATAATCCTCGTATATGTTGTATTGGTATCAGTATCAATATTGGTTCTTTAGTATTACTAATGTTAACTGCTTAGACTTATTCTGTTGAACCTGTTTATACTTCAACCCTCAGCTTTCCTTGTTTGGTTTTTTTTTCCCTGATTCCCCTTCCTGGGTGGGGAGGGGTCATCAGATGACAATAAATTTTTGTGGGTTCCTCAAACCATAATATTCTGAAATACTGTCACCAGTGCAGCCTGCTGAAGGCAGCCTCTTGGAAACAGCCAAGCACCCAGAGGTGCGGGGTGTCATCTCTGAACAACTCCCTCCCTCTCTTTCAGAGGCCATATGTTTGCGATTATGAAGGCTGCGGTAAAGGTTTCACCAGAGATTTCCACCGTGCTCGACACCTTCTTACGCACACTGGGGAAAAGCCCTTTGAGTAAGGCCAAGTTTTTTATTTCTTAAAATGGATTATGCATGTCTTTATGGAAACGAAGTGGAATTAAAACTGGTATGTGGCTGGTACAGAGCATGCCTGCCTAGCTTTGGTATCATGAGTACTGCCACAACAGTACTCACAACACTCATCACAGTGCACACAGGGTGAGACGTGGGGAATCTCCTTAGCCTAAAACCCCCTATCTGGCAGTGATCCGTAATAGATGCTTAAAGAAATGGGTAGATCTCTCCCTAGAATACAGAATTAAAAGAAGGAAGGGCAGTTATCTCCTGTTACTAAGTCATTAATAGCTGCATGTCATGGAGTAGGAGCTAGGAATTCTTACATGTTTTATTAAGAATCTCTTCTGATAAGTTTTCCTGTGGCTTTTGATTGTAACAGCCTCTGGCTTTTCATGTCTTTAAAGCAAATTTTTATGTTTGGGTTGTGAGTTTTGGTTATTCTTCATGTATTTGTCTTATCCAATGATTTCTGTATCTGCCTAGGAACCAAATCACTGAGAGGGATAATAAAAAATGCAGTTCATTTTCAGGTGCACAGCTGACGGATGCAATCAGAAATTTGGAACAAAATCAAACTTAAAGAAGCACATTGAGCGCAAGCATCAAAATCAGCAAAAGCAATATGTGGTGAGTAATTACCTTTGATATTGTAAAGTGGAGGCTAAACAAGCTCCTTTTTGTGTATCTAGTGAAGTATTTCAACTTGTTATTATGCGGTACTTGTATGAGTTCAAATACTGCGACTGGGATTTCAGCAAACACATGTGGACTGGGCTGTCATTTTTTGGCCTCTAATGATTACTCAATTTCCTAAATAGTGCGACTTTGAAGGCTGTAACAAGTCTTTCAGGAAACATCAGCAACTTAAAGTTCATCAGTGTCACCACACCAATGAACCTCCCTTCAAGTAGGTGGATAATTTTAATAATGAACTTTAACAATTCAATTTAAACACCCTTGATGAAAACAGGTGCCTTTTCTCAACCTTTTAATTGATGTAGCATTTAAAAAAAAAAAATGGCATGAATTTGCAGTCATGGCTTCAAGTACATTTCTCATATTGGTCCTTTGCCTAGTAGTCTGTTTTGAGCAACAGTCTTGGTGCTCTGTAACTTCAGCATTCCAGCCATTTTCTTAGGATTAACTACAGGTTCACAGGAATAATAAAAAAAACCCCAAAACCAAAACCCCAAAACAGTTTGAGTTCATAGAGTCTGAAATACAAGCATAAGAGCTTGCACAGTAATGAAAAATGTAGCTACTTCTGTTTTCCAGTAAAAAGCAGATACTTGGCTAATACTGAAGTGAGTAGTAGCTTAAAAAAGGTGAGAGGCTTGGATGCCAATCTGAGAAGCTGTGCATTGCAACTCCGTTATTTACAGGACACATTAGTATAGATCTGATGAAAGCGAAGTTCAGCCTTGCATTTCTTACAGGTGGAACACGCTTTACAGGAGTGTTGCACTTAAGTGAAGTGCACTAGTATGGCTGGGTGACAGGCGCAAAAATACTGCTAGTGCTCTGCTACTGCTCTGATGGCTAGATCTCTACAAGCCACTTAAACCCTCCGCTTTTTCTCTCTCTCTTATGTTTTAAGAGCCTACTGTGTAGGGATGATAGGAGGCTTGATTCTTTAGCCAAAGCTTAACTTGCTGTATACGTAGAAATCATACTGTAGTTTTAACTCTCCAGGGGATCAGAGTCCTCTATTAAAAACATACTATGGAATTTACTTTTACAAGGCGGGGGAGGGACAGAACAGATCTCTAGGCAAGGGGAAACTTGGGTTATTTTGTCCGCTTTAGTTGTTCTTGACATAAAGAATAAAAAATATGCAGACGCAGTGAAAGAAATCAAACCAGTGTATTTTATACCTAGATGTAATAGTGAAGGATGTGGAAAGTACTTTTCTACTCCAAGTCGACTAAAGCGGCACGAGAAGACACACGAAGGTAATACAGTTTTTCTTCTTGCTTCAGTTATGTTTTAGCAAAGGAAAAAGGACTTCTTCCAGTACAGAGAGTATGCAGGGATGTATGACAGACATGAAAGTGTTCTGGGCCTAGTCATCCAGACAGAAAAGAACAAGAACACCTGTTTTGAATAGCCAAATGGGATACAATTGCAAGGCATTGCAGGGTTCAGTTACAATGTACTTGTGGCAGAGGTCAGGATTCCTGCTGTGGTTTATTCTCCTGATGTGCTTCCTTGCCAATAATCCTTTTTCTGGAGATGGGCTAATGGTTAAGGCACTAGTCTAGACCTCCAGAGGTTAGGATCAATTGCCAGTTCTGCCACAGATTTCCTATGAAGCCTTGGCAAAACCGTATAAGCCTGCATTTTTAAAGTTATTAATGTACCTATGTGAAAGGTATTTAAGTGAAATCATCAGAAGGTGGTCAGGTATGTTTTAGCTAATCTTGCTACACTCCTATCTGTTCTTTCAGCTTTCCAGTGCTAGAAAAAAAACCAACAACAAATTCAAGAGACTAGGGAGAGTATCCAGAAAGCTGCGATTTGTAATGCATTCCTTTCTTAAGATGGGGGCTTGTTCATAGTTGTTTAAAGAGTGTTGACTTTCTGTGGTTCGTTTAAAAAACATCTGTCTGCTTGATGGAATGGTACTATTGCAGTTATTTTCATCTGTGTGAGTGAAAGTGTATGGCTGGTGAGGAAGTAGCTCTACTGAAGCAAGGACACATAGTTTCCTAAAGTCATTTGGTTGGAAAGGACCTCTGGAGGTCATCTGATCCAACTCCCTGCTCGAGGCAGGGTCAATGAGACCAGGTTGCTGAGGTCTGTGTCCAGTCAAGTTTTGACTGTTTCCAGGGGCAGAGATTCCACAGCTCTATGGACAGCTTGTGTCAGTGATACAGGGTTTCTTCGTTAAACCTGTTAGGATTTTCTCATGTTCTAATTAGTTTCTGTTGTCTCTTGTCCCATTACTGTGCAGTATGGGAGGAGAGGAGGAATACTGGCCTTTAATTTTAAAATTGTAATAGTGGAGTTCCCCCTTGTAAAACTGGACTGTGTTTGCCAGAATCTTAGTGACTGTAAACATCTGTCCTGTCCAACAGGCTATACATGCAAGAAAGAAAACTGCTCATTTACTGGAAAAACTTGGACAGAACTTCTGAAACATAATAAAGAAAGTCATACAGGTAAACTCCAAATGCTTTAGTAAATAGAACTTAACTTTTGATAACAAATAGGAAACAAACTGCTCATTTGAAGAGGAGTCCTTGCTGAGCTCATTTCATCAACTTGTTGTGTCTAGACAAACTTGTTTACTAGTGCTTCATTGGTTAAATGGTTGTGACTGGCTAGACCTTTGATGAAAATGCTGCTCAGTATACTAAATTTGCTCTGTGATCCAGTCAACGAGAAATTGTACAATATAACTCTTGGGATCTGGATAGTTCATACTGTGTTATTCTCTTCCAGTCTTTAAGTTACTTGTATTTCATGTGGATTTTAGCATTGTTCTAGAGCACTACTAGGGTTTGATTCTGAGCTCCTGTAAGAAGCTGTTAATTTATACCCTGTCTGTCTCTCTCCCATTCAGAGCCGATAGTTTGCAGTGAGTGTTACAAAACTTTTAAACGGAAAGATTACCTCAAGCAGCACCAAAAAATACATGCAGTGGAGAGGGATGTCTGCCGATGCCCAAGAGAAGGATGTGGGAGAACTTACACAACAGTATTTAACCTTCAAAGCCATATCCTCTCTTTTCATGAGGAGAAAAAACCATTCTCTTGTGATTATCCAGGCTGTGGAAGAGTATTTGCAATGAAGGTATGTATTTTTTACACTGTTCTAATCTGAATCACACAATCTTAAATGATAAACCTTTTTTTTTTTTTTTTTCTCTTTGTAACTGTAGCAGAGCCTAGCAAGGCACGCGGTTGTTCATGATCCTGAAAAGAGAAAACTGAACTCAAAAGTAAGTTACACTCTTGAAAATGTCGTCTTAACCATACCTTGTGACTTCAGAGGAGGGTAAACATTACGTCGTTTAGAATGTAACTTCAACCAGGAAAACAGTCCGTCTATCTACTTAATTTGGGAGATGCTTAATTTCTGAAGCTCATTTAAATAATGCAGTGCTGGCCTATTCATTGGTTTCTTCTCCCCTGCGCCACCTTAGTAGTCTTTGCTCCATAGATATGTTAAGTTGCTAATTCTGGATTTATTTCTGCCAGGCAAAGCGTTCTCGTCCTAAGAGGAGCTTAGCCTCTCGTCTGAGCGGCTACATTCCTCCTAAAACGCAGCCAGGAAAGGATGTGGTTGTGACAGAAAGCAAGACAATGGATAAGCCCATGGAAAATGAAATACCAACTGTTGAAATTCTGACTCTGCAGTAAAGGATAACTGAGACAACTTTCTTCATGGAATGACCAGTGCAAAGTTCAACAATAACTTTATTAAATTTATAGTATTATTTTTTTAAATAAGAAATTA
Source organism: Chroicocephalus ridibundus (assembly GCF_963924245.1). Taxonomy (NCBI): domain Eukaryota; kingdom Metazoa; phylum Chordata; class Aves; order Charadriiformes; family Laridae; genus Chroicocephalus; species Chroicocephalus ridibundus. The sequence continues at coordinate 25,336,282 of NC_086284.1, forward strand.
ATGTTGTTTACACCTCTTCATAAAGTCACTGATGCAACTCACTTGACTTCAGATCTTCATTTTCATCTTTCTTTACTGTACTGTGTTTCTCCTTTTCCATCTTCTGTGCTTTCAACTCCTTGTCAGACTTGTGTCTCAAAATACAGGTACTCACTCCTTCTCTAGTAACTTTCGGCTTGGAAAGATAAGTGGCTTTCTCAGAGACAGTCTCCAAAATCTGATCGAAAAGCACAAACTGAAAAGGAGGAGAAAAATAGGGACTAAATGCACAAACACAGGTAAAAAATATTTCAGGCTGTTCTGTAATGACACTATCTCCTGCTTGTGCTTTAGCTATTAGCTGAAACAAGCTAGTTGCTAGTCCTGGTTTGAGCAGTTCAGCTTGTCCTTTCCTAACTGTCTGTTCTTTACTCATAAGCAGGTTTAGGAAAGTCACCAGAGGGATTAAGCCATTTCCTAACACTTAGGTTGATTTCCCGACTCATCCCGTTTTACTGTTTAAAGGTGTCCACAACAGTGATTATGACTGCATCTGACTCCCCCCCACCCTCCTCTTCCACGAGATTTGGGCACATTAGTAAGGGGCAGTATTGTTCTCATGTTCGTAGGATGCAGTAGTATTGAACTGAATGATACAGTGTGTTCATATAACAAGCTGAACTCTTAAGCTTATAATTAAACTTCTAAACTTAAGGACAGCCTAAATCTGGACTGTGTCATGAAATGTTCTGCTCCCTCCCCTATCCAGTTCTTCCTCTTGCTGTCCTTTCCCTGTGAATGCAACTTCCTATAAAAAGTGATATCACAATTTTTTTCCAGAAATTTATTAGAGAGAATAATTAAGGAAATCTAATTCACTACACACATTAAAAGAAAAAAATCATCTTACATGGAATCTTTACAAAAAAGATATTTGTGCAAATGACAATGAAGACAAGTCTCAAGGCAATTTTGATAGTAAACTGCCACCAGCTCCCTCACATCTTTATAGATTTTATAAACATTTATAGACCTTGCCAGTCTTGGAACATCATTCCAGTAGTTTTCCATGCAGCAGTGAAAGACTAACCTTATCCACAGGAGAACAGTTAGGTTATTGAAATAATCTAGCTAAAATACAGCAGATTTTTTATTTTTTTAACCATACTGTTAAACTTTTCAGTGAGGGAGCTGGCTTAAGGCATGGACAGGAAAATTTCACTAGCCCAGTTTAATAAGCTGGTGCTGCAAAGGAGTAGGAACTGCTTAGACTCTGCTGTCAATGACGGTATTATAATTGCATTCTTAGGAAAGCACAGTATTTGAGTTGTCTCTATGGGACCATATTTCTAGAAGGTGGGGCAACCGTTACTTTCACGGGACCTAGACCTTCACTTATTTTAGCAGTACATGATACACTAAAAAAAGCATGTCAGTATTGGATAGCGGAAATTAATACAAGTACACCTATTTCATGAAATTGATTGGTCTAGCTTTCAGGAGTCCACTTACCATGTCCATATTGCTATCTTTAGCTTGCCGGATGGTAACTTTAACATGGTATTTCTTTTCAATCCACTGCGCTATCTGTTTAGTCTTGGTTTCTAGGTCGTTCTTGGCAATAGCTGAAGAAAAGGATAACTCCTTCTGAACCATCCCTGTTTAAAAGAGAACTAAAACTGTGTTGGCTCAACAGCTGACAAACATGTATTAGTTGCTCTCTTAGAAGCAACATGGTGCTTTTTCTGCTTATCTCCTTTCCCCCATGCTGCTTTCTCATACACAGAGCATCCCAATCTCATCATCTCAGCATGCACCACTCTCACTTTAGAAGGTGGCTCCTTGGTATCTCACACTCACCACTGTAATTGGGAGAGTGAGCGCATGTTGGAGGCACACAGGGAAGTCTCTTCAGGGTCGGGAGTCTTGAAAGTATTTTTATTTTAATTACAATTTTGTTCATACTACACACAATGTGGGTCTAACAGAGATAAACAGGTATGCATCGGAATTCAAGATCTGCAAATTCCTACATGTAAAAACCTGGAAGTTAGATAGCTCTTTAGCTCGAGCCTCTTTTCTTAAATGGTGAAGTGCAATATTCAATTGGAAGGATGATGCCTTGTGATATATGTGAACAATTTATGGTCTCTTCCTTCTTAATGACTCTCTAAAGTAGTTACCATCTGCATAATCTTTAGTTTCTTGAACAGAAAAACTCACTACCACAATAGTGGTCTCCTCTAAAATTAGAACTCTACCCAAAGCACCGATACTTTGTTAGCCTGAGGAGAAGAAAAGACGATACAAGGTCAGGTGCTTTTTCTAAAACCTCTTTGCCAAACTCAGTTTGTTAAACTGCTGGAGCAGGCTGACTTAAGAAAAAAGACTGAAAATCATTTGATATTGAAAAAGAAACGTGCAAGAAATGGCACCAGACTTTGTCTTCCTAGCAGCAAGCTAGGAAGAGAATGGTTCGTGACTAGTGACAAAATTATGTTGGTGTATCTGGTGGTCAGTTTGGAAAACCTGCCTGTCACTTTACGCCTTAGCAAAAGAACAGAAATTAATGAGTTTCATGGAACCAGAGTCTAGTTATAGTCACTTAAATAAAAACAGATCTAAAAAAAAAGACAGCAGATGCCAAAATATTACATCCTAAGAAGGCAATAGAAGGCTTCTCTGTGGAAGACTACAGTAATCCAAAATTTTATTTTCACCACTGCAGATCCTTAATAGCGCAGACTGCAGCGACGTTGCTTTGGATTTACACAAATGCGAGTAAGAGGATTTCATCTGCCGAAACACCTTTTAATGCAGCATTTTTGACAGTGCTCAGCATTGTAGTGCCAATAATGTACGTACCTGTTTTCGGACTTGCTTTTTTTTTCTCTGCACGTCTAAGCTGTTCTTCATGAATCTGCTGCCCCGTCATTAGTCTGTATACAGGAGGCTCTGCGTTCTCACGGAGGAGAACTAGTTTCAGGTCATGCTGATCCATAAGTTTGAGTGCCTCTGCTCGGTGCATATTTCCTAAGCTCTCTCCATCCTGGTTGATCACGTGCAAAATCCGATAGGGAATTCTTCGCCCAACACTTCCAAATGCTGCTTTCGTTTTCAGTTCCCTGTGAGATTTTTCAGCTGTACAAAATGGCTGAGTAAGTCCAAACACAGATGACTTTCTAGGGTCAGGTACCATCATCCAGAATGGAGAAAAGACCCTTTTTTGTGATGTTTGTGTCAGAAGAGTACCAATGAACCTTTTTGTGTATCTATTCTCATTTCTGATTGCTTGACATAGAAGTTTCATCACACAAAAGGTAGTCATTCTGAGGAAGCAGTGAAGAAGAAAAAACAAGTTACCCCCATTCAGTCAGATTCTTCTAGTTATATTAGAAAGATTTGACTCCAGTTCGGTAAACCCTAGTCCTTAAAACTACTCTTTCAAAAAGATGCCTGGTGTTACTATACAGACTGAACAATCTACGGTATTTTCACAGTGACAGAGGGCTTTAACCCAGAGAGAAAATCTGACAGAGGAACAAAATTTATGAAGATTTGATGTTTCTTCAGTATTTTAAAATTTGAGCCTGAGCTCTTTTAAAGAATCCAAAACTTCTCGTTCATTTCTGCTTGCAAGAGTATCTAACTCTTCCACAGCTTTTTTTGTGTATAGAGAGGAGCCAATGTTTAAGAGGGAGAATTTGTTGTCAAATAAACAGGCATGTCACACTTAATATTTTCAGTCCAGCTTTTTTTCAGGAAGTATCTAACACTAGGACTTTCCTCCTGGTTCTGATACTCTTTGGAAAGTGTTTCATTGAAGCCACATTAATTCAGAACCACCCTAATCACACAGCGAATGAAGTGGCGGTTTGTGCGATGTCCGTCAGTAGCCATACCAACATCTACAGTCTGACTCTTCTGTGTTTTGTAAGGTTTGGGAATTTCAACGCCTGGGCCATACAGAGTAAGACTGCCAGACAAAATCTTCACGTTGGCATTAAAACGTGACAAAGTGACCGTTACTGTACTTGAAAATGTGGTTTATCCCAGGGCTGAAAACGCTTCCATAGCTAGCATGCAACTTGCTTCTCATAGCACCGACCCCAAATTCTGTATTTTTCTCAGTTTTCCAAATGTCATTTTGTGGAAGTAATCCAGCTGGCTACTTGGTCTTTTATGGATTAAGCACTAATATTATTTCAGTAACCTTAAAAAAAATAAAATAAAATAAAATAAAATGGTCTTCACTGTCTTTTAAGCTTAAGTTCCACAGATTCAGTCATGCTTCAAAGTGAAAACAGCACCTTAATTTTAAACCTATTTTATCAGATATTTATAGTATTGACTGACTGTGCCAGTTTTTCACAAACATTAACACTGGGGTGGCACATTCCTGTTTATAGCGAGCCGAGTATTTCCAGGAAGTACAGGAAAAGCCAAAGGCAATACAGGAAACCAAAAATGTGTCACAACAGAGGAGTTGGCAAGTATGACTTCTTCTGCCTAGGAAGGAATGTGACTCCACTCTCTATATATACACATATACATACATATATATATATATGTATGTCATTGTGTAAACATGTATCCATGTGCCTACTTATACATGGAGAAGGTGCAAGCAATTGGCAGGATAAGGAACTATTTCTAATTCTAATCAGCATTGGCCCTGGAACAAGCAAAATAACCCGCCTGTGAATAAACTTAGTCTGAAAACGGGGATGTTTTGGAGTCTGGCACAGACTGCAGATTTTAGCAGCAGGGACAAAGCTGACACAAACCGGGTGAGGAGGTGCGGGATCAGCATAGGAGCATTATAAAATATTATAGTTTAATTTCTCTGTCATTCACACGAACTTGGCTTACCTTTGTCAGCTACTGGCCTCTAACAGTATCACAGCAATGAAAATAACAGCTTATTTTAAAGAATTGTAAGTCTCATCGGCTAAATACATGGTTTGACCTTCATTCTCCTTCATTCCTTGTTTAAATTTTCCGAAATGCTGCCTTAGCTGTCTGACAAGAGAAAGAAAACGACCCTTTCTGAGGAAGGATTTTTCTCCCTTTGACAGGGCACGTAAGAGCATTTCGCTCCGTGCGGCTCCGCCATCACACACCGTGTATTAGAAGGACCGCCCACCCCGCTGGGGGTTTCAGTGGGCGGGCAGGGGACACCCACGCGTGACCGTGTCTGTGACCCGGCCCCGGGCGGGGTGTCGGTGGGCCCCGGGTCCCCGCGGCCCGACGGGCCTCCCGCGGCCCGGCCCGCAGCGGCCTCCCCCGCCCCGGGCGGCTCTTACCTGCCGGCCGGGCCGGGCCGGGCCGGGCCGCTGCAGCAGACCGGCCGGGGCCGCGTCTTGCCCTTCCGCTTCCTCCTCCTCCTCTTCCGCTTCCTCCTCCGCCCCCTTCCCCCGCCCCGTCGGTGAGCGCCGGGGCTGCGGTTGGGCCGGCCCCTCTCTGTGCCTGTGTATCTCTGTGTAGGCGTGTCCCCGTGTGTGTCCCCGTGTGTCCGCGTGTACGTGTGTCGTCTGTGTGTGTGTCCCCGTGTGTGTCCAACCATCAGCCACTGCCAAGTCCACCACTAAACCGGGTCCCTCAGCACCATTTCTGCCCGTCTTTTAAAGACCCCCAGGGATGGTGCCTCAACCACTTCCCTGGGCAGCCCGTTCCAATGCTTCATAACCCTTTCAGTGAAGAAATTTTTCCTAATATCCATCTTAAACCTCCTCTGGCACAACTTCAGGCCGTTTCCTCTCGTTCTATCGCCTGTCACCTGGGAGAAGAGACCGACCCCCACCTCTCCACACCCTCCTTTCGGGTAGTTGCAGAGAGCGATAAGGTCTCCCCTCAGCCTCCTTTTCTCCAGGCTGAACAACCCCAGCTCCATCAGCTGCTCCTCAAATATACATATAATAAATCTATTTATATATATATAATATATATATAAAATAAGTATATCCAATATAATAAAAATGCATATACAGCTGTATTTTTGCATATGGCAGTGTGTGTGTATGTAGAGAATTTCAGTCTCTCTATGGATGCACGCACTTATCTGTATCTGCCTGTTCCTCTTGCTGTGCTCACACACGCGTGTGGTGTGTCTGCCCGGTTCTGCGTGTGCAATTGCTTGGTTATGTTGTTTTCCTGGGTGTGCCACCGCGCAGTTGTGTCTTTTTGTGGGTTCTCCGTGTGCCTGTGCTGCACTGGGGGAGTCGGTTGGGTGTGGGCTAACGGTTGCTGCTAGGAGGTGGTAGGTTGTGGCTGTGATTGGGATGTGTGTGGGTGCCGAGTGCTCTCTGAGTGTGTTGTGTGTTGAGGTGGTATGCCCAAGCTGTCGTAGTACCTGGCTGCGTACTGTAATACGTCACTCCATCTCACTCCACCTGCAAGACGGTGTAGTGGCGTGGGCTTGTGTCTCATGTGAACCTCATGAAGTTCAACCAGGCCAAGTATGAGGTCCTGCACCTGGGTCAGAGCAATCCCAAGCACAGACACAGGCTGGATGGAGAATGGATTGACAGCAGCCCTGAGGAGAAGGACTTGGGGGTCTTGGTGGATGAGAAGCTCAACATGAATCAGCAATGTGTGCTCGCAGCCCAGAAAGCCAATTGCATCGCAGGCTGTATCACAAGAGGCATGGCCAGCAGGTCGAGGGAAGTGAGTCTGCCCCTCTACTCTGCTCTCATGAGACCCCACCTGGAGTACTGCGTCCAGATCTGGAGTCCTCAGCACAAGAAGGACATGGACCTGTTGGAGCAGGTCCAGAGAAGGGCCATGAGCATGTTGAGAGAGCTGGAGCACCTCTCCTGTGAGGACAGGCTGAGAGAGTTGGGGTTGTTCAGCCTGGAGAAGAGAAGGCTCCAGAGAGACCTTGTAGCAGCTTTCAAGTATCTGAAGGGCGCATACAGGAAAGCTGGGGAGGGACTCCTTATCAAGGAGTGTAGTGATGGGACAAGGGGTAACGGTTTTAAACTGAAAGGGGGGAGATTCAGATCAGAAAAATTTTTCAGATCAGGAAAAAAAATTTCACTGTGAGGGTGGTGAGGCACTGGAACAGGTTGCCCAGGGAAGCTGTGGATGCCCCATTCCTGGAGGTGTTCAAGGCCAGGCTGGATGGGGCTTTGAGCAGCCTGGTCTAGTGGGAGGTGTCCCTGCCCGTGGCAGGGGGTTGGAACTGGATGATCTTTAAGGTCCCTTCAAGCCCAGACCAGTCTATGATTCCATGTTAGGATTGCCAGGAGCCAGGGCTGCGTGTTGCACTGTGGGTCGAGTCAGCCCTGTGTGCGCGCGCGTGTGTGTGTGTGTGTGTACAAGGTGTTGTGTGTGTTGCATGGTAGAGATGTGTCTGCAGGGGTCAGCAGCGTGTGTGTTTGTGGCATTGCATGATTCCGCCTGAAACCTTGTTGGATGTTGTTACCTGCTTTGGTAGGCTGCTCTGCCTGAGGTTTGCAGGCTCCTTCTTCCAATTTGGAGATAGAAAGCGTTGCCTTTGAAAGAGAAGCTGAAATACATGTACAAACCCCAGGCCCCCAGCTGTCAGTGACACACTAAATGAGTAAAACACTAAAGAGCATGAGAGTTTGCTGTTCTCCTGTCGTTCTGGTGGGGCAGCGCCTGTGTGGAGCAGTCTGTGCCGGGAAAGTCTTTTCAGGAGCCGAGGTGTTTGTGTTTATTGAGGGATGCTGTTTGGCCAGCCGGGCTGGAGCTGAGGACAACGCTTGGGCTGAAAGCGCGCTCGTGTTTAGAATTTGGTGCAAAATGAAGCCATAGGACGCAGCTGTGGGGGCAGGGAGAGGCCTTGCCCACTGTCTTTCCTGCTTTAAAAAAAAAAATCAGGACTTTTTAGCTTATTTGCTTTGGGCCACAACTAAGTGACCCCTCTTTCCCCTCCTCCCCCCCACCTTCCCACCCGGGAAGCAGAAATGCAGTGAAAATCAGAGCTTCATTCTTTTCTGGTTTGAAAGTTTTCTATTCTTAACTGCAGTCTTAGAACGCTTTAATTCCACGTGCCGGTTGTTTTGGTGTGGTTGTTTTGGTACACACATGCAAAAAAGTCTGTCATTGCTTTGTGCTCTCCATCCTCCCCGAAGACATCGCATGGCAATACTGTGCGAAACCAGAAAACTTTACTAAACCAGTTCACAATCTGAAATTCATTCGTATCACCTTATTCTCATTAAAACTCCTTGCCTGCAGTAATGAATATGGAAAAATGCCATTAACAGAATTAGTGAAGTGCAGGGTGGGTTGTGTTAACAGCCTGGCTGACAACTGTGGTGTCACCTACTCTGTGCAAACGGCGCCTGTTTTTGCCATCCCGCCCTTTCGTCTGTGTCTTGATTTCACCCAGGCTTTATGCCTTTACAGTTGTAAGCTCTTTGGGAAGAGGGATTGCCATCTATTCTGTCAGTAGAGTGCCTAAGAAAACCGGGTCTCAGTTTAAGGCTTTTGAAATATAAATTACTGAAATTCTACAGCATCCAATTGTGGAGAGTGAAATATTCCCCAATGAGAAAAGGCAAGACAGAAATGTTTTTTACTGCTCTTTTTCATGGCCTGGAAAGCAAATGTGGAATTTGAACAACCACGAAGGGAAGTTTTGGCAGAGCTGAAGCCTGGAGAGAGATATTTTTTTCCTTCTCAGCTCTGCAATAGGCATTAGAGGAGAGCTTGTCAGCGCCCCAGCCCGCGGTTACCTACTAGTGCCTCGCTGACAACCATCCCCATAAGACAGATAATTTTCAGCAGTGTTAGTAGGAGCAATAAAGCTAATAATCCTCTTCACTGTGATAAAAACTACCTGCATGAAAGTAAGCTACTTTGGAGCGTGCAACTTGCACTCCTTCTTCCTTCCCCTTATTTAATTCCGTTAAGTTTAAACCTGATGTTTGTTTTACTTCGTGCTTTTCTAATTAAATTTAGTGTGCCAAGAAATAGCGCAGCCTTCTCGTGCTGTTTGTCCTCAATTAACACAGTCTTTCTGGGGGATCATTGTACTCTTTCTCCTTGTCCTTTGTCTCGTGTCTGTTTACACTGTAATTGTCCAGGGGCTGTGGTTTTATATGTGCCTGTCACAGTGGGACTGCAGTCTTAATTATTTGAAAGACGCTATCGTAATAAATGCAGTTAATAATAACCTCCTCCCTTCTATTTTGCCTGATGCGTATTATCCCTCACCCACCCCGACAATATTCTCAGTCATTTATTTGTTTTCTAATTCCTAAATCTGCATCGGTCTCTTTTTCCATTTGACATTTCGTTTCCTGAGCAAAGTCGTTGTTTCCACTTTATTATTTTTTTTGTGCCAAATCAAGGCCTGTTCTGCTAGGCCTTGTGCCAAAGCATAGATAATTCGTGCCCCAGAGAATTTAAAATGCAAATATATGAGAAGGAGAAAGGATGGTGGAGGGAGAGATTTCTCACCCTCCAACACGAACAGCAGCGATCTGCCGGTCTGGATGTTATTAATGTGCTCTTGTGAGACCCAGTGGGCTACCGGGAAGCTTCCTCCACATTCACAACTGATCTGTGAGGGACAAAGGGTTTGATTGTCCACTGGGGATGTTGCAAACTGGTTCCAGTCCTTCTGTGTTTCAGGGTCGATCTCCCCCAGACGCTATTTGTTCTGGGTACACTAAGCTGCTGGTAAAGCCCAGCAGAGAGCGAGGATGCCCTGAGCTGGATGGCAAAGTGTTCTCCTGGAGACCCAAGGCTCTAGTTTACTTTCATTCAAACTCCGTCACGCGTTTTGTGGGAGGAGGAATCAAGCTGCTGAAGTAACCCACACCTGCAAGGACCTCCTACCTGCTGGCTCTGGATGGAGGACAGGGCCTCCTTTGGTCCGTGGTGAGCATCTTGCTGCTTTCTAAACCGCAGCTGCGGTTCTCCATATCTAGTCCAAAACATTTCAAGTGCCAAACAAGTTCATCAGGAATTTATTACTGATATTGTTGGGTGTATGCAGTGCCCAGGGCTCTTGGTCATGGACCATCAGCAGCAGGTGGAACAGCAGTTTTTTCCAGTCTTATTACCGATGCTGTGATTACAGAATCACAGAATGGTAGGGGTTGGAAGGGACATCTGGAGATCATCCAGTCCAACCCCCCTGCCAGAGCAGGGTCACCCAGAGCAGGTTGCACAGGAACGCGTCCAGGTGGGTTCTGAATGTCTCCAGAGTTGGAGACTCCACCACCTCTCTGGGCAGCCTGTGCCAGTGCTCTGCCACCCTCAGGGTAAAGAAGTTCCTCCTCATGTTTAGGTGGAACTTCCAATGCTCAAGTTTGTGCCCGTTACCTCTTGCACTGTCCTCGGGCACCGCTGCAAAGAGCCTGGCCCCATCCTCCTGACACCCACCCTTTAAGTATTTATAAGTGTTGATAAGATCCCCCCTCAGTCGTCTTTTTTCCAGACTGAAAGACCCAAATCCCTCAGCCTTTCTTCATCAGAGAGGTGTTCCAGTCCCCTAATCATCTTGGTAGCCCTTTGCTGCACCCTCTCCAGCCGTTCCCTGTCCTTGAACCGCGGAGCCCATTAGTCTCCCGCACAGTTATGCTTGCAAAAGCACTGAGCGTCTGGAGGGCTACTTACCCCGCGCACCTCTCTTTTCCTTTTTTAATGTGTAATTCCCTCCTTTGCAGGGCGTTTTGACGGGGAAGCTTTGGGGAGAACTTGCAGGGTCTTTTCTGCTCCCCAGCCCTGCTCTTCAGCAGCAGCTGGCACGGCTCGCCCCCACCTCCCCGCGATGTTACAGCCATGGCCCTGGGGTTCCGCAGACCCCTGGTTCAGAGAAGGGCCGGAGCCCCCCCTACACGCTCCGTAGTATTAATTTTCCCCTTTAATGTTTATAAAAGACTTCTGCACATACCTCAGATGAAAAACTCCCTTGTGCTGAGCTGAGCGTTGCCATATGGCAGAGAACACCTCAGAGCAAACACGTATTTAAAGGGGACAGAAATCCTGGGTGTGTGGTAGGTGCAGTTTGCGGGGTTCTGCAGTAGCTCGCTTGCTCCTTCTCCATCCTCAGCTTTGCAAAGTTGCTTCCTGTGCTCACTTCTCTTATTTTATTCTAACAAGAGACAGCAAAAAATTAAAGCAAACCCAAAAATTCTGTTGAGTGGTAAACGGTCACTGCCAACTGATGCCCTGCACAGAACAGACGAATACGGTTGAAACAGCTGAAGTTTTGTTTGGTTTCTGAGATCTGCCCCTCTTACAGGAATTAAAACAAATCTTTTGAAGACGTACGCTCTGACGTTAAAATGCTTGGGACGAAGAACTGATTTTGCTCCCTGAAAAGTAAGGCTGACTGAATTTATTAAAATGTTACTTATAAAGCAAACCCGTGGGTCCCTGGAGTGACACACAATTAAAGTTACAGCTTCCCAGTGTAGAAAGTTTTTTAACTGTCTAGTTTTACATCTTGACTGTAGGGAGAGGAGTTTCCACTGTACATCTAAGACATTGTTCTGCAGCCTTTGCAAGTTGCTGGGTTCAGCTGCGAAGATTTTAAAAGCTGCTTTTGTTGGCAGCCTAGGACACATCCGTGACCTTATTAAAGTGGAAGTGAAAGCTCTCCTTTTCTATGTTTTTTTTTTTTTTTGCAACAGTAAATCTACTAATTTTACAGTCAGTTGAACAGCAATAGATTAATTTGTTTAAAGTCTGCATTCACAAAGGAAACGTGAACTTCGCTGCCTTGAATACCCGAAACTACAGTGCGATATTTAAAGGGTAGAAACTATTACAACTTGCCCCAGAATGGTCCAAGCAGTTCCCTGTCACCTGCTTCTCGGCACAGGTGCTGACCTCCCCGTCTATTCTCTCCCTCCTGACAGCCCAGCAGCGAGGCTGGGGCTTTGTGTGCAACAGAGAGCGTTTTCCCAATGGCGGGGCCAGTTTTCTTCAGCAACCACAGGAAGCAGAATAAAGACGAGGTTAAGGGCCACCGCAAGGGTCAGAACGGGTTAAATTTAGTTAACATCAGAGGTTATAGCTTTTAACGAGAGCATGAAGGAAACGTATTCGAAGATGCAATTTGTTTCTTCTTTGTCACCCATTATTTTTTTTTTGCTCCATTGATAGTGACAGCTTAACAAAGTTTTTATACGCCAGGGTTTTCATCCTTTAGAGGATAAAGAACTGTGATGCAAAAAAGAGATGCAGGTGGAAGACTTTATAAAGCCTCCATGATTTTCAAATTGAGGGTTGAAAGTAGGCTCCCTGCGTGGCTAAGTCAAAAATAATTTGTAAATGTTAAAAAAAATACACGTTACAGACAGAGGAGCTGCCTTGTATTTTTTTTTCCCCCAGTGTAACTTGCCAAGAGTAGTGTTTTATCCGAGGCTTTACAATCTGACTGGTTTCATATGGTTTTTTTTTTCCAAGGTAATCTTATTTTCTTTTTTATCTCCCTCTAAAGATGATCAAAGCCAAATGCCCTTAACAACAGTCTTCATCATCTCTCTTCAAGACCTTTTAGCATATAACGCGTGATGCTAGGGGTTTTTTTTGTTTTTTTTTCTCACAATTTACTGAAGAAGCACAAACTACAAAATGCACTTGGTGAGTAGCTCCAATCCCAGCTTCTTGGAATGCAAAGATGAGGAAAGTTTATATCTTTATGAAAATTATTGAAGAAAAATAATTTAAAAAGTAAGCCCAGTAGGGTGTGTCATGTGTTTATACACAACAGCTCATCTTCTGACAATCAATCTTTTCTTCAGAATCAATTCATAAAATTACTGCTTGTTTTGTTTTGGTTTTTTTTACCCTGGTACACAGTAAAGAACTCAGATCTGAAAACAGAATTTAATTACATCTGATAATAATTCTTAAGTACACACTATGCATTTTGGAAGTGTTTTGGTTTTTTTTTTAACATGTTTCCCTCAAGAAAAAAAAAAAGCTTATGTGATCAAACTGTCTTCCTACCCATCTGCCTTTCCACAAGTTCTCTCAGCACAGTTTTAATCTCTTGGACACTTCAGCCCAACTTGGCAAAGAGGGGCCTCAAAGATATTGTACCTTTATAATAACTTTCAATATTTATGTATTTCTAACAGGTTCTGTGAAAATGGATGACTGAACAAAGGAGAGACCCTCAAATTACTGTCTTGTGCTGGCAAAAGGGCTCATCCAGTTGGCCAGAGGGGTGTGTGTGTGTGTTGTGGGGGGGGGGGTGTGGGGGGGTGTGTGGGGGTGTGTGTGTGGACTGCCCAGTTACCACACGGGTGTTACCAGATCAGCCATGGTACGTAGTGCCTTTTGCCTCGTCAGCTGCCCAGGGGATGTGAAAGGCTGAGGGAGAGCTGCAGTGAGGGATGCAGAGATGGGAGAAGGAACTGGGACATTTTGAGGGCAAGGGAGAGGCACAGGGGACGTGCTGGGGGCATATTGATATCTTTAATTTTGGTATTTCATACTGTAGGGTTGTTGTAGGAGACAGGCAGAACAGCGGAAATGGTTACGATGGGAACTGAGAGAAAACACAAACCTTGGCCATCCGAGTATCTGTTATTTCACTGCTCTTGGGACAAAATTTTTTTGCTTACTGGAGAAATTTTATCTGATCTGTGGTGTCTTTGCAGTCTGCAAAGACTGAAAAGTTTGAAAACTCAAACTAACTTGCTGTTGAGTTCACTCAGACTTGTGCTGGGTTCCCAGCTGTATCACTGAGTGCTGATTTTGCTCTCCAGAGAACTAGATTAGCCCTTGGAGACGCAGGTCATCACTTTGACAGTTCTGGGAGGATTCTTTCTGAAATCAGTTAGTATGAACTTTTTTGTTGGTGTAGACTAAACTCTTCCCTACGAGGAGGCTAGCAGATCTGGAGAAAGTCTGGTCAGCTCACAGACAAAAGTATTTCCACCTTGAGTACTGTGTTCAGTTTTGGGCCCCTCACCATAAAAAAGACATTGAGGTGCCAGAGCGGGTCCAGAGAAGGGCAACGAAGCTGGTGAGGGGTCTGGAGAACAAGTCTTAGGAGGAGCGGCTGAGGGAGCTGGGGTTGTTCAGCCTGGAGAAAAGGAGGCTGAGGGGAGACCTTATCGCTCTCTACAACTACCTCAAAGGAGGGGGTAACCAGGGGGTGTCGGTCTCTTCTCCCAAGGAACAGGCGATGGCACAAGAGGAAACGGCCTCAAGTTGCACCAGGGGAGATTTAGGATGGATATGGGGAAAAATTTTTACACTGAAAGGGTTATTAAGCATTGGAACGAGCTGCCCAGGGAAGTGGTTGAGGCACCATCCCTGGAGGTATTTAAAAGATGGGTAGACATGGTGCTTACAGATATGGTTTACTGATGGTTTTTGTCAGAGTTAGGTTGATGGTTGGACTTGATGATCTGAAAGGTCCCTTTGAACGTAGGCAATTCTATTTGTCCTGGCATGTTGTATAGACACATACAGACACATGACTGGCAAAGGACTAGAGAAGGGGAATAAGGAGCTGGAGAAATACGGGGCCTTCTCTGTCCCCAAAGATGGGGAAAATGGCACGATGCAGCTCGAGTGGCTGAGGGCTGTGTGTCCTCTCTCTTTGATCCACACGCCCACAGCGGCCACCTCTGCTGGGGAGGTGACTTCCTATGGCCTAACTGCAGCGAAAAACAAGTGAGAAAAAGTATGGCGCTCCACCACCCACACAAACTGGTGTGGAAAAACACTACAAAAAATCCCATTTACTATTCTGCTCACAAGCTGCCACCAAAACTCAGCTGTGAGGAGAATAAGAGCATCTTTTTAAAAATGTAAAACTGACTTTTTTTTTTTTTCTTTTTCCTTCTGAGCTGTTCTTACAGGCTTTAAAGCATTAATTTCAAAAGCTTGATAAAGGCATCAGGCATCAAACAGCCCAGGCTGAGTGGAAGCTTGGAGAGGGGAATTTCAAAGTAAGTTGCGTGGGTGATGGCTGCAGACACGCCGAAGCAAGGTTATTTGTTTGTTACAAGTCAGTGATCACGGCTTGCTTTTAATGATGGAGCAGCGGAGAAGAGTTAGAGCTGCCCAAAGAGCCCTGGATTCATACGACCTAAATTTCACCTACATCTTTTTCCTCACGTTTGTGTTGGCTGGGTGGCTCTTGGCTGGAGAGTCGGCAGATGAGAGTTTTGACTGCAGTGCTGCCACTGACCTGCCCTGTGACCTCGGGTAAGTCACTCCATCTCCATGCTTCTCCTTGCAGCTTTTTACCCACTTACACAGAATCTCTTTCCCTTTTTCTTCGCAAGGTCTCTTCTTAATTATACCTCTGGACCATGCCTAGCACAATGGAGCCGTGCTCTCAGACTAGGCACTGCTGCGATCTGAATGAACAATACAGAAATACTGCACTGAGCACTCCACCAGGACTCTCCCGTTATCTCAGGACTTCACCCATAACCTTAATAAAATAGAAGTCCTTCAAAAGACTGAACATTCCTTCCTACTGCCCAATTTCTTGCTTTTTGTGTAGCTTCTTGAACATGAAAAAACATCCATTATGATACCTGGGTTGTCAGAAAATAATGATTTATAGCATTTCATGCTTCCTGAATTATTTGTAACATATTTTTTCTTCCTGAAATCTCAGCGGTAGCTTCAGTACTTCACTGTGCCTGATTTTTGTCAAACTGAATTATAAACCAACATGCTGCTATATATTGTATTCATTTTGATATTTTTTCCTTAACTTTGTTCCTTTTTGTAGGTGCAGCTCATGTGTCTGAGATTAGGGACAAAGCCTCCTCCAGAATCACACCGTACCCGCAAAATCTACTCTATTTTATCCCCACAAGGACAGGGACCACTGTCAGGATTACTGGTTCTGCTTTATGATCTCAACAAAACCGGGTATGTTCTCTGCAATCAGCCTCCCCTGCAGATGCTCCTCTACCAGGTCCAAGATGTCATCATCTCAAAAAATATGTACTTGGGGAAAAAAAATCTACATCCTTCAAGAACAAAGCGTTCATACCAGTCCATACCTGCCCTCACAGCTCCTTCTGTTCCAACAAGAACTCAGACTGGATTCTTCCAGGAGATACATATGGAAAACTCATCATCCAGAGTTTTGCATTTAACCTTTTCCTACAGTGCTCTGTCTTTTGTCTTTATATCAGATGTGCTCTCAGAGAGCGTTGACAGCAAACCTCTCACAGCTAGGCCAGCTTTCAGGCTCCCGTGTAAATTGTCTCATCCCAGACTTTGTACATTGCTGACTTCCAGACCCCACAGTGCATGATCTACCTCATGTTTAATTCTAATAGTCTCCCTCCTCCTTCCCTTCACCCCTCCCTCTGCATGGAGGTTATAGGAAAAAGTTTGTGGCTCCAGGAGGAATGGTTGTCTAAGACAATTTACTACTTTGTGATAGAAGTGTAGAATCAGAGGATAATTCTGGTTGGAAGGGACCTCAAGGGGTCGTCTATCCCAAGGGCACACCCCCAATGGATTATGACCTCAACTTGGGTGAAAAAAAGCCTTATTTGTCTGTGAATCACTTCAGGAATCTGCAGGACTGAAGTGATTTTCAGATTCTGCCCTTTTACATTCTAACGAAGGACTGGGGTCCTGATGTATACATTTTCTCAGAAGCAATTACAGTCCTACAAGCTGAATCCAGAACTAATCTGTATTTGAGTAGAAGGTTGAGAATTTATTTGTCAATAATTTTAAAGCACTTTAATTGTGCTGAGACATCTTTACATTCCAAGCAATTTATGTATGTGTTTAGATTCATATGCCAGCGATACTTACATGGTGTCAGACCATAAGTTATTTACATAAGCTAAGCATGGATGATGGAGCCACAAGAAATGAATCATATATTTTTCTATAAAGAGCAGCAGGAGGTAATTGTTTTGATAAGAAATTCAGAAACCAGCTCTGCATTAACACATAGAACTGTACTGAGAAATCAAATGAATTATTCCCATATTCAGCTAAGATCAAGTAACTCACAAACATAGATGGTGTTAGAAGAACTGAGCAGAATTTGTTCATTCTGTAAAGGCTCATAGGCATTCATTATATTTAAATTTGTCAAAGGAAAATAATTTTGCAAAATGCACTAATGAGAACTTCTGTAAGTGTTATTGACCATAACGGGATCTTAAAAAAAAATCTTAATTTACTAATCTGTGGTTTTATAGTGTTTCCCTGTGTTCAAGGTAGGAGAAAATTCATGCCTGGTCCTTACAAGTAAGGGAATTAGGATATGTAGAAGAACTGAAGTTTCTTGTTTGTCTGCTTGTTTACAAGGAAATACAGCAACAGAACTGGAATTATTTTTTTTTAACACCCAAACCTCATACTTACTCATCTCAACCAACATGTTTCAACGTGCCACTGAAAAAGGTAAGAGTTATTGTTAGCCATTTCATGTCTGGGTAAAAATAAAGTAGGAAAAACTGCAGTATCTTTTCTTAAATGGCCAGAAAAGGGAAAAAGTTAAAAGCAGCCTAGAAATCGGGCCAGTTGGTGCTTTATTTAGTGGTTCTTTTTCCATTAGCTCACCCTGCTTTTGTAAACTTTGGAGAGGCATGTCGTGTTATAACAGTAACATTTGCTTTGCTTTTACAGTTTCATACGTGGGTAATGAAAACCAACTGTACTTTGTGAGCTTGAAATACAATTAACTGATGCTCTAAAAGGTAAATGGTTCCTTCTAATTATGTCTAAAAACCAGTCATGAGCCAAGCAAAGTGATTTACATAGAGCAACTGTAACAAATGTCTGAGTAAATAGATAGAAGCTATTCCTCTGTTTCCTTCTGTTGTTTTATAAGTGTTAATTGTCAATCCTTTGGTATATTTTCAATACATGTAAATTTTGGAAAAATTGAAGCCAAAGGCTTTGCTCTGGGATCCTGGCTCAAGAGGAGGGAAAGGCAGGTTCAAGTTTTCACTGCATCAGCTCCATATCAAAATTTGTCATCTGACATCACTCCAGGCTAGCTATGTGAACCTAGTTTTCCCCATTCCCATGCAGAACGCCTCAGCCATTTATAAACTGACTGCAGGACTAACAGAAAAAAGCATACAACATTTCCAAATTTGGATATTTGCAATGAAGTTCAATCATTAGCTTTTGGTTGGCAATCGAGATATTTTTGCACAGTGAACAAAGCTACTGATGTTTTCCTCGACTTCTAAAAAGATTTCATCAAGTTATAGGCACGAATGCTTTAATGTGGAAATCCCCGGAGGTGCTTCATACCTTCATTGCCCTCTCTAGGCTGGGTTTTCCAGCTGGATTAAATTTCATAAAGTACACCAGTTGCTAATTTTAGTAAACTGTGCCTCAGCAGTTAAGCTGAGCCTTCAAAGGATCCCCACTTCGAGTTCCTCTGAGTGTTCGGATTGGCACGTCCCCATCGAAATGCGCTTTGTTTGGGACATAGCTCAACGGGACAGAAGGGGCAGAATATTCCACAGATGGAAGACATTCTTGCAGTAAAAATGAAAAGCTGCTCCGTTTTAAACTGAAGTTTTCCATAAAAACAGTTTTAGTAGAAAATTTTTGGACAAGCCCTAAATAATAACCACTCCCAGAGTTTACCAGGAAAAAGGGCAGAACATTGCTTATAGACCATATAAGCACTTATCTTTGTTGAAGTCTCTCTTTGGGTTGGAAACGTCTGCTGGAGACTGAACAAATGTAGAGTCTTAGGGTGGTGTTAGTTCAGTCGCTAAAATTGCATAATGTCATTTGCATAATCACTCCCGTACCAGTAACTACTCAGTACCTCCGCAGCTACAGCGGTAGTTTTATTGAATACATAAAAGAGGAATTACAGAACCTGCTTCTCCTCCCTTCTCCGTTCCCTGTCGATACGGAAAGGGCCCATTATCTGGGGCAGGCACCCAGGGATGCGCACTTCAGCAAAGGGTTACGGTCCGTGTTCATTATATGCAAATTTGCTAGACCATTAATCTGCTAGGCATTAACATAATGTCAGTTGGTGCATCAGGGTAATTCTCACCTGATCCAAAACATTCCTCTTGTAAGCCAAACAATTTAGCTATATAGAGAAATGATGAACTAATTCATTTTGGATCTAACCATATCAAAATCAGCAAATATGAACCAGAGTTGAATACGACCCGGTTATACCTGCAAAAACTGCTACCTTACAGGTAGCTTATTCATTTAAATAATCAAATTAAAGAAGGTAGTCCTAGATGCATCTTGCTTAACTTGATTACTTAAATAAGCAGCCATCTGGCATGAATGACACACATGAAGTTCTGCCCTAAATTTTTCTTCTTCTCGTTTTTCAACACCAGAACTGTTTTGCATCTTGTGCTTATTTCATGCCGTTTCTCACCTACAGTATCTTTACATAGAGATTGGGGGCAGAAGTTAATAGAAATTATAATACAAGTACAAGCTGAACTCACTGTCTTTACAACTTGATACTAATCAGCTAAAGGGAGTACATTAGCATCCCTATTTGTACAATTATTTTAGCCACAGGAGAACCCATTTGTTGCTAGAGGAATACAGCTGAAATCTCTCAGGATTAGAAGGCAAGGAAGGATATCACAAAAAGGCTGAGTAAAAACCCTAGCAAGTTGAAATAATCCAGCTCTCTATTTGAGGTCAGGGTCCTAATTTCATTAAAAGTCTTTCTGTCTTTTTGAAAAAGAAACACTTTTTGCTCTTCTTTATTAAACAGAAAATGCTTTGGGGGTTACAAAGCATTACTTAAGGTCTGATTCTGAAGGCGTGTGTGTGTAAGAGCTGCTTTACACGTGGGAACTGTCCTACTGACTTTGAAGGGATAAAAGGCTTGAGAAAAGTTACGTATGCAGGAGAGTGCTTAAGAATTGGGACCGCTGATGGGCTCATTGGTAAGTACCTGTGCATATCTTTGCTTAGAGCTTTAGATAATTACAGTTACAAGAATTGTACTACAGTAGAATTAGTAAGAGCAAATCATGTTTAATTGGGGTGGAATGTTTTTTACAATGACTTTGAGTCTCTCGCTTACAAAGGTGTCCTCTGCTCTGCAGTAGCTTGAGAAGAGAGGACCCTCGATTTTGGTATTTGTGTAATATGCATAGGAGTAGTACGTCCAGCGGCTGATTCCTCTCCCTTGATGATGCAGGCCTGTGGAGCTTGGTGTAGTTTTCAGCACACACATCAATCCTGACAGTTGGGTCTCTAAGACATTCCCGGTATTCACGGATCCCCCCCTCTTCACTGTGTGACTCTGGAGAGCCCACGTGCGTGGGTGTTGCTGCGGTATTCACACCATGCGTGTCCCGGTGTTGTCAGCTGGATAATGTGCTCATCTGCCAGATGTATTTTGCTGCGTGTGATCTGCCTACTGCCATTCCCCTCCCAGGCTGCTCCCATTTTGCAGGTGGATGACTGCCCACGTAGAAAGGTTGTAGGTGTTATTTGCAGTAATGGCTGTATTTGCATTTATGCTACATGTGTGTGATAAAGGAGGAGAGCTGTTAAAATAACACTTTTTCTTTTGTATCAACGTGCAACATATGGTGAAAAACACGTAAGATGCTTAGTGTGGCAACTGTGTGTGCTGGCAAGGTGACTCAACAAGCAGTTAAGATTCCTAGATTTAGTATTTGCCTCCTTCTACCCTAAGACCTTTAAAAGTCATTTCACTTCTCTGTGCTGCCATTTTCCCTCCCGCCTGTTATCTTGTCAGGTTAGCCAGCAGGCTTCCCGAGGGGTTTTCACTGCGTTTCACTTGATGTTCATACTGTGACGTTCACCGTGGGGATACAGTTACCATGGCATAAAAAAGGGCTGTCCATCAACCGAGCCATAGTCCCTGACTGCACCGCTACTCCTAACCTGTGGGACACAGGAGGAAAGTCTTTTAACATTAACCTCAATGAAAAATGTCCAAGTTAATGTAGTTGCTTGGTTTCGACACGCCAAGAGCTTACCACATTCACCTTGGCTCACCTCACCAAAGAAACCAGGCAGGTCAAGATAACTCTGTGGTGCGTCTGAGTCCTCCTGTCCAGCCAGGGTCTCTAGGTGCTGCCATCATACCAGCAAGTAGGAAACTGTCCTGAGCAAGGAGAGCTGTAGAAAAGGAATGGAGTAATTGTATTGGGTTTGCATGGCCAGGTTTTGGTAGCAGGAGGGCTACAGGGGTGGCCTCTGTGAGAAGATGCCAGAAGCTTCCCCCCATGCCCAATAGAGCCAATACCAGCTGACTCCAAGACGAACGTGCCACTGGCCAGGGCCAAGCCCATCAGCAATGGTGGCAGCATCTCAGGGATAATATATTTGAGAAGGGGGAGAAAAACCCTCTGCAACTGCAGCTGGAGAGAGGAGTGAGAATATGTGAGAGAAACAACTCTGCAGACACGAAGGGGCAGGAGGAGATGCTCCAGGCACCAGGGCAGAGATCCCCCTGCAGCCCATGGTGAAGACCATGGTGAGGCAGGCTGGCCTCCTGCAGCCCATGGAGGTCCACAGTGGAGCAGATATCCACCTGAAAGCCTGTGGAGGACCCCACGCTGGAGCAGGTGGATGCCTGAAGGAGGGTCTGACCCCATGGACAGCCTGTGCTGGAGCAGGCTCCTGGTAGGACCTGTGGACCCACGGAGAGAAGATCTCATGCTGGAGCAGGTTTGCTGGCAGGACTTGTGATGCCACGGGGGACCCACACTGGAGCAGTCTGTTCATGAAGATCCCATGGGAAGGACTTATGTTGGAGAAGTTCATGGAGGACTGTCTCGTGTGGGAGGCACCCCATGCTGGAGCAGGGGAGGAGTGTGAGGAGTCCTCCCCCTGAGGAGGAAGGAGTGTCAGAGACAATGTGTGATGAACTGACCACAACCTCCATTGCCAATCCCCCTGCGCTGCTTGGGAGGAGGAGGTAGAGAAAATTGGGAGTGAAGTTCAGCCTGGGAAAAAGAGAGGCGGGGGGAAGGTGTTTTAAGATTTAGTTTTTATTTCTTATTACTCTACTCAAATTGGATTCGTAATAAATTAAATTAATTTTCCTCAAGTCGAGTCTGTTTTGCCCGTGATGGTAATTATTGAACAATGTCTCCCTGTCCTTATCTCTACCCAGGAGCCCTTCGTTATATTTTCTCTACTGTGTCCAGCTGAGGAGGGCCGGTGACTGCGTGGCTTTGGTGGGCACCTGGTGTCCAGCCGGGGTCAACCCACCACGGTAGTATTGCTTATTGCTTCACAAATGCAGTTTCCTCGTCCTAGGTCAAAATACACTTAACATCAGAGTTACGCAGGAATGGTTGACTAGAAGGATGTCTCATTCCTGTTTATCAGCTTCAGAAGATTTCTGTCATGTTGTGAATATTTTTTTCCTCCTGCAGCAAATGGAAGGGAAATAAAGTGGCAGGTTTATCTCATTCCGAGGTTATTCTGACTTTGTCAATTTAATTTTAATGTAAATGTAAGAATGAGGTATCCTTTCCATTATTAAGTTAGAATAACTTCCCTCCTCCCCACCCTGCATATACACACACCTCCTAGTGCTGCTAGTTGTAGTAATTAGCTCAATGTGCTAATGAGACTTTCCAGGGAAAACGCTGACAGAATTAATTAATGGGGGAATTTCACTTTAATAAATGTATAGGCAATTTTCTAAATGCAGATGGCACCGTCCACCCCGATAGGGGCTCAGCCTAGTGCTACTTCATACAGCAAGTGTCTGGGGAAAGTGGTTAATTTGTAAAACGCTTCATGATACTGATTAGAAGAGAAATAATGCTTATGTTTGCTTCCCGATGCATTATTCATTTCTCAACAATTTGGAAATGTGGCGCCCTTTCATACGTTCACCGTTTCCAGACCTGTCCATTGAATCAGGAGAAAGCAAAGAACGTGTAGTGTCATTAGAGCAGAGTCTCACGTGTTTTTCCTGCAAGCCTGTGCCTCTTGTCAGTCACAAGGTTTATTTTGTATCATAAAAGCAAAGGGCAGCATCGGGACCCTCCCTTCGGTTATAACACAGGCTAAGGAGTGTGGCATACATTAAAACATTTGATTGCAAGCGCCGATCCTGCCCTCGGAGGTCCAAGACTTGAACCCTCCTGATGTTTGCTAGTTCTGATGGTCCAAGCTCCTCTGTCGATACGGTATTTAGTAACTTAATTTTGTCATGCAACATTCCCAATCTTGATATGAGGACAGAAAAACAATGTTCTTGCCTGTAAGGTCACAGTAGATTTCAGGATGTTGTCATCAGTGGTGTAAACTGTGGACTACTTTTTTTACTGTGCCTTTTTCATTTGCACACAGACGCTGTTCTTTGAACAGAAATGGTCACGTACAGATGAACCTTCCCTTTCTGGAGGCTCAAGCCAGCTGCCGGTGTCCCGGTGCCGGGCACTGGCTGTGCGTGGGGTATCACGTCCAGTCGGAGACCTGAGGGCAGACAACAGCGCTTGGCATCCGCGACAGTGACCCTAGAAGGAAGGCAGGGACGTGAACGGGTCTTAGGAGAGACTGGCACCTGGCAGTGGCTAGCGATGGATGCTTGCAGATGGTTGTACAAACAGCAAGCAAAGTGATGCATCCTTGCTGTGTACCCTTCTGGTTTAGGAATAGCTGTGTTTGTGTGCATTCGTGTATGTGTTTATCCTCATATATCCATTCCCGCTTATATACTTGTGGAAACACCTATTTCCATTTTCTTGAGCTAGAGGTTGCATTGCCATATTTGTTTGTAATAGCAGTCAGGTTTTTTTCTTGTGCTATTTCTATCTAATCCCTTTTAAAACTGAACTGTGCCTGTGTCTCATGTCTTGTGACAACGTTTTCCATAATTTAAGTAAAACTTTGGTTTTTTTTGAAATAACTTATTGTTCTTCTTTGAGAAATAGCAAATGGCCATTCTTCTTTGAGAAAGAGCAAATAGCCATTATCTTTTGTTTTCCTAATGTCATTCATAATTTAACATCTCACTGTCTTACCCCCGTTGATTCATTCTTTTTGTAAACTTCAGTGTCCTCATATTTGCGGTCACTTCCCATAAAAGCCCTTCCATACTTTTAGTACGCTTATCTCGCCATTTGTCAGTTCTAGCACATGCTTTTAAGGTAGGGAGACCAGAACTGTACACCGTATTCAAGGTCTGAGTACATCCATACTATGGCATAATGGTGTTTTCTCTTTTGCTCTCCGTTCTTTTCCTAATAACTCCTGACATCGTATTTACCTTCTTGACCACCACTGAGTAACGAGCTGGTATTTCAGAGAGCTATTCAAAGATCTCTTCCCTGGTGATAATAGCTAATTTAGAGCCTATCACCGAGCACACATAGTTAGGATTGTTTTCCCCCATGCACATTACTGAGCATTTATCAACGCTGAATTCAATCTTAAATTTTATCCTCAAAGTCACTCCACAGCATAAAATCCATCTGCAGCTCCTCGTTGCCAGTTGTCATTGTTACTCCCTGACAATTTTGCAACTTCAGCAAACTTTGTCACTTCACTATTCACCCCTTGTCCAAATCACTTATGAAAATGTTGGCCAGCACAGCTCCCCGGTGGTTATCTCCTTCATTGTGAAAAACTGCCTCGTCTTTTCCACCTTTTGTTTCACATCTTTTAACCACTTTAGATTAGTTATTAATCCTCATAGGAGGATTCTTCATGACAGCTCCATTTCTGGAAGAGCCTTCATGAGGGACCTGAGCTTTTTGGAAAAAAAAAAGAAAAAAACCCAACACTAACAGCACAAAGTTTCTTGTGCACAGCAGAAAAAGTACTTATGAAGGTGGGTGAAGCAAAGCTCAAACTGACCTCTTTGTACCTGAAGGTAAGATGCAAGCAAATAGGAAATGAAACATCTGAGGCGAATCTTTGGATGAATCATAGAATTGCCTAGGTTGGAAGGGACCTTTCAGATCATTTAGTCCAACCATCAACCTAATTCCGACAAGAACCATCAGTAATCTAAACCATATCTCTAAGCACTATGTCTACCTGTCTTTTATATAGCTCCAGGGGTGGTGCCAAGACACTCCACGGAGGCAGGGTGCTCTCCCAGGCAGCCAGGGATTCTCAGTCCTTCCAGAGCTTCGGACCCTGACTGGAGAAGGCCCTAAGAAACCTGATCCAGGTTTTAAATCATGCTTTCCAGTAGTCGGTGCAAATTCCCAAACCTCCATCCACAGCAGTTGCAACTCTGGGTATTTTATTTGTCTCCTGCAACCGTACTGGCCAAAGATAGTGTTGGTCTAACCTTCTGTGATGGTCCCCACGTGCAACTCAAATCATGTCTTTGAGCAGCACCTGCATACGAAATCATTTCATGTCCCTCATTTCAGACAGCAAAATATCTTTCTCCCAGACAAATCTGATATTAATCGTCATTTATTACCACAAATTATTGTAATTAGAGCTGGTTGGCTATTAACAGGCTGTAAAAAAGTGAATCACACTTTAATTCAAGCTGCCATTTCGTGATTTAGTCATGACTTGCCCATGTCCTTCAGGACAGCAGCAAAGGTGATGTATGAACTGTGCTGTCTGGAGAGTGCAGTGAGCTCCCCGGGTGGAACTGGGGCTCTGGGGTGCAGTTCATCACCCTGGTACACCTGGTAATGGAGAAAGTGATTTATTGCTCAACTGAAAGGGCACAGCAGTGTGAGCAGATAGGCCCACTGAGGAAAGAGCTTCAGGTCTTCTCTGATTCTCTCACTGTTCCCTGTGCACCCGAAGTGGCAATGACTCCCCTGGGCTCAGTGCGAGACGCTGAGTCAAACCTGAGCATCTGTACGTGGTGTTCACCCCCATCTCACTCCTCCCTGGGGGCCCACCCTTTTCCTCTGAACTCAAAGCTCTGCTCAGGCTCCAAAGACCTGTAGTCTCAGGGGTTAAAAATATATCTGTATTCTTTATGTTCTTCAAATAACTAAAGCGATCATTTTCAGGATTTCATTTACAGCGCTTGTTTTATAATTTATTTATAGAGCTTAATTTTGGAGAGAAAGGTCATGGACCACAATATAAAAACCAGTTCGTATTCCATCTTTATCTCTTCAGCCTTCATCACAGAGGAAAGTGTGACAAGGTATATTGCATACTTCACGGAATGAATCACAGAATGGTAGGGTTGGAAGGGACCTCTGGAGACCATCAAGTCCAACCCCCCTGCCAGAGCAGGGTCACCCAGAGCAGGTTGCACAGGAACGCATCCAGGCAGGTTTTGAATGTCTCCAGAGATGGAGACTCCACCACCTCTCTGGGCAGCCTGTGCCAGTGCTCTGCCACCCTCAGGGTAAAGAAGTTCCTCCTCATGTTTAGGTGGAACTTCCTACGGAATTTCCTGTGTCTTTATCATACCTATCTTAAAAGAGACCCAACTCCTTTAAGAAGTCTTACATCATTAGGAGTTAAACACAAATTGCACTGGCAAAGCTTGAAGGGGAGGGCTGAAGAATGTCGTAGTTAAGGTTGGGAAGTCTTCTGTGGGCACACACGTCCCACGATGGTCCTGACTTACAGTGGTCAATGGTGTTACTGTATGAAGCATCTCGGCAGCTGCTGCAAATTGCATTTCTCTTGTTCCAGGCCATGCTACGTCATACCACCCATTGAATTGTGCAGGAACTATGTCTGTGCTGCGAATCGTGACTGAAAAACTGATCTGGTTTAAAAATAAATATTTTGCAGGTGTTTTTTGGAGGTGATGCCAAGAGTCCTGACTCTGTTCACACACAACATGGCTGCAGAATGGCCGCTCCAGAGCCAAGGTGTAACACGGTACCAGGTGGGCAAAGGAATGAGCTGCAGGAGCGATGGGGCAGAGCTGCACTGCTGCTCACTGCAAAGCCACAGCCTCACGTGGAGGCAGTTCTCCGTCCACCACTGCTCTCGTCTCCTTTCCCTGCCCTTTCCTTCCCACCCACCACGCTAGCACCTGTGCTGTGCTGACATGCGCAGTTTTGTGACTGCTGAGCCAGACTGCTGATACAGCTGAAAGATGACTTTGCAAAAAGGTGGGTTATTTTTCCTCCAAGTAAGTACAATGGTCCTGGTTACCTTGCACTGCGCTGGTGGCACAACTGGTGGGCAGACTAGAAACGAATGCTGAAGTTGGGGCTCGGAGGAAACATGGATTGACTGTCTTGTTAGTGGCAACCTAAAATTGTACACAATACAACTACATTTGAAATGTATACAGCCCAAGAACCAGACTCTGTGCCTTCCACGTGCCCCATGGTCCTACCGCATACCCCACATCCAGACACCAGGATCCCTCATGCAGCACTGCCCCACCATGACTCAGGTAACGCCCATGCATGGGCAGGTATTTGTGATCACCTGGCTGGTGGTAACACCCTCAGCGGTGGCGTTGACTTTGCAGTGGTGGGATAGATGACACTGCCAAACTCCAGCAATACCAAGAAACATGCCTCAGTACCACGCGGTGTCACCAAGGTGTTGCAAAAGTGTTTCAGGTGGCCGTGGGTGGGGGCAGAGAGCTTGCTTTGTCTCCTGCCTGACCTAGTCCCTGGTGGTGGAGGTGGCAGCACAAAGCAGAGCTTGTCTCCTGAGAGGACCATGTGTGTTCTGGGTAGGTGTTGCTGAGAGTGCCATAGCCTGAGCGCCTCAGTTTTTGGTATCATGAACATCTGGACTGATGATGCTGCTAGGGTGTCGGTGTGCCTCCATCACTACCCTGGAGCCCAGGGAAGAGCCCACACACGGGCAGAAGAGTCAGTGGCTGCTCCTGACATCTGAGACTCTCCGTGTACATGTAGTTGTGTCCCTCATATAGACTCCACAGCTGTTGTATGTATTAAAATGCGCAGTTCAAACACCACAGTGGCACACTAATGCATTCATAACAGCTTGCCCCCTGGTCTCCAGCTAAAAGCTATTTTGAAGACACAAGACGTGAGACAAAGTTGCTGAGCAGGTTTCTAGGTCAGCTCTCTGTGTGTACCTTTCCTCTCCTCACTGTGGGCCGCTATAAGTTAATGCTCCAGCCCTCCCCGTGAGCTCAAGGCACACATGACAAGTAAATTGTGGAAGCTGACAGCCCATGACTGCCTCTGAGCCCTCTGTCTTGGTAAGTTGACTGTCCCCTGTGCCACCAGGGCTCTCTGGTGTGGCAGGAGCTGCTCATGTCCCCAGATGCAGGTAAATCAGAAACCTGGATCTCCAGACAACTTTTGCTCCAGTTCCTTTCCTTAACCTGCTGAAGCAAGCCATACCATCCCACGTCACCCAGCACTGCCCCCAGACTCTCTTTGACCAAATAACTTCTCCATTTAAAGTGGTTTGTTCCAAGCTGGCTGTAAATCATGCAGGTTGAGTGTGTCCTCCCCCAGATCTCTCTCAGGCCAAGAACACCCAGGTGGACAAAGCACAGTCCTTCAGAGGGAGTCCCCAGCCCCAAGGGTGGCAGAGGGCAGGGGGCATTAGTGGCCTCCGGCAGCGTGTAATGTGGGTGAAGTGCTGGGACATCCTGGTCATGGCTTGGCCACCAAGGGCACAGAAGCTCTACACGATAACAGGGCTCTGCAGGGAGGCGCAGACAGCCCATGGTGGCCTGTGCACACCGTGTTAAAAGGAAAGGTCAACCCGCTGTCATCCAGTGGGCATGAAATACGCTCCATTGCAAAGGCTTTCCAAGGACACCTACTCACTGGGCAGCAAACATGGACTGCAGCCTCTGGACCCCCCTCTGCAGCCTTCTCAGGAAGCTTCTCTGGAAAAGGCTGTGCAGAGAGCAGGAAGCATTGCTGGGATTAAAAAGCTCCATCAGTGCAAGGACAGTAATTACTATCAGGTAATCTGGTCATCTGGGGAGCAACCGCGTTTGCTAGTTATTTTTAGTTGCTGCTATGGAAGGGAACACGCTTCTGTCCATCTTCAGAAGGGAATGGTGGTGGATTTCTCCTGGGGGAAAGGAGAGATGCTTAGAGAGAATTAAGGAGGCTACAGCTCTTCCGTTAGTACAACCTGGCATGCTCTGTGCTGTGGATCATTTTCCTGGGAAAGAGGCTCTGTCTCTGCATCCAGCCTGGAGAAGGACGCAATAAGCAGCTATTAGCATCGTGTCTGCAGGTTGCTGTGCGCTGTGGCGAGCTGGTTGTCAGCTCTGCACCAGGTTCCTGCCATCTGCGCTCCTTGAGTGGAAAAGTCCTTGACAATCCATCCATTTCTTAAAATGGGGAGATTTGATGGACTTCCTCTGACAATAACTATGTGGTAGGATCAGTTTGGTGCTGCTCGGTTTGCTAGTACACTGATGTGAGTGTCTCTGGGCTCACAAACTCCCGTTTTCAGCAAGCCGCACACTGATGGCTTTGGATTTGGTTTGCTGCTGCTTCAACTCCTGTGCTAGCCCACGCCTCGGAGCGGCTTGTGCCAGGCTGCTTGAGGACTTTTAAGACAGTCCCTGATCTTAACATGCTCACATCAGGGCTTAACTCTCTCTCCATAAGCAGGGGGAAAGGGAAAATACTCATGGCAGTGGGAGGAAGAGAATTCTTCATCACCACCCAGGTTGTGCATCTGGGGTGTAGACAGAGAACTTAAACCCAAACTCTGAAAAGTCCAGAACAACCTCAACTAGTGACGACATGGTTTTCTGGGTTATTCAGGCTGGGGACTGTTGCAAAACATCAGCTTGGTTGACAGGATAGCTGGTCATGATTTTCTGTGCCGATTTTCTGTGCTGATCATGATTTCCCCATGTCAGAGGGACCTGGCAGGTGAACTGGGGCTTTTTGGGGGCTGCCCAGGCAAAGGCGGGGGGAAAGAGCCAGCCACAGCAATGTTGCTGCCCCGCGTCTCCTGCTAAAGCATGAAGAAATGGGAAAAAGCTCTGTCCTATCTTTCTCTGCACCCTCACCAGCATGCCTGCAGCTTTTCCACCATCTGTCTGTCTGTCTGTCTCTTCCCTTAACGCAGTAAGAGCAACTTTGGCAAGAGGCAGGATGAAGGATCTAAGCAGCACATTCCTTTCCCTGTTTGGGTCTCTTTTTGCAAAAACAGTGTTTGCTTTTATTGCTATTACATAAAGTAAATGCCAAACAGCATCCCTTGAGGAAAAACCAGAAGCCGGGCGGGTGGCAGAGCAGCTGAGGTGGTAGACGTGGGGCTGGTCGCCCGGGGAGTGGCTGACACTTTCTGGCTGGGTCTGCTGTTCTGCACCGAGGGGCCATTGCCGTGTCCGTGACTGCCGAAGCCGGAGCTAACCTCGAGCTGTCTCTGTCAGAGAAGACGACGAGCGTGCATATCTCGTGGGGTTTCATCTGTTTGTAGTGGCACGAGAAGAATTTAAGGATGTAGGATTACACCCATTACATTACATTTAAGGATGTAACTGGCTCCCACGATAAATCTCTCCCTCCCTGCCTCCACCACGCTCCTGTGCGTGCAGAGAGAGGACCTTGCAAAAAATTCCGGTTTATAAACTTCACAGGATATATTGTATTCACAGAGCTAAAAGCCTGGAAAAATCAGCAAATGCAATACAGGGATGTGCTATTTCAGCATTTTCTCCACCGTGGTCCTTTCTGGCGCGTATCTTAGGTGCGTGCCCAGGTGAGCTCCCCGCTGACCTAGCTTTTCAGCCTGCAGATCCTTCTCATCAATTCATAGCGTTTAAGGGCAGAAAGGAACCTCGAACCGCCTGGGCGGGCTGCCCGTCTATCACAGGCTATTACATTGCATTTGCTCACCTCTGCCTGGAGCCCAATTACTTGGGTGGGAATTCAGGCATCCGGCCTGGAGCTGCCGCTGGCTGTTGCCTTTAGCGCTGGGAGTTCATGGTCAAGCAGCCTGGCTGCAGGAGCTCTGCGCTCCACTTCCAAGCTGAATCGGTGCGGCTGCTGCTTCATTCCTCAGCTCTTGCTGTCACTTTCTCCTCTATTATCATCCAGTGCCTCGGCATCTCCTGTTTTCTGTCTCAACAAGTTCATACAAATCGCAGCCAGGTCAGCTCTCAGTGTCCTTCATAAGCTCTTCAGGGTTTTCACAGCAGCATTTTCTCCAAGTCTTGAAATGTGGTGTGGTGGGGTTTTTTTGTGACTTCTGAAATATTGAACACCTTCCAAAACTGCAGAGGCCAGAAGCGGATACAGTGTTAGTATGCATGGTTAAAATAGCCCTTTCATCCCCAGTTGGATATGCAGGGGTCACAAGAGCCCTTTAGGTACACAAGGGACACATTTTCCCACTTTTCCCCCAATTCCTCATCCTTCCTTGGACACAGCACCACTGTCCTGCTCCCTTCCTTATGGCTTCATGTCTGGCTCCAGGATTCAAAAGCCTTTTCTTCTTAAGGCTCAGCAGACTGAGAAACCCAGCTTATGGTGCACGCCTGTCCTGTGCCTTCCACTGGTCCCTGGGCCACCTGGAAAGGTGCTGCTCTCCTGGCCATCCAGGAGACCGCTGGACCCTGCTGCACACCAGCAAAGCCACCCCTGAGTGCTGAGCACTCTGGCGCTGCTGACAGCTGCTTGCTGCTCTCAGGTGTGAAATTTTTAAAATCATTTATAAAAAAATTCCTTTTAGCGTCTTCTGGAGATGAAGTGATGCAAGAATCTGGGCGGATAATGGAAAATGCAGGACAAAGCACAAGAACCAAGGATGGTAATGAGGTAGAAACCAAAGGGAAGGTCCCAAGGGCTTGGGCATACATCTGAGCGACAGAGCTCTCCAAACCCAGGCTGTGTCCTGGCTGCTGAGCTCCAGCTGCTCCAGGGAGAGCTTTTAGGCGGTGGCAAGGTGAGGTGACGGACATCAGCTGGGACAGAGGGCCAGCCCAACCACTATGTCTCGTCTTTGATGAGTGGTGGGAGAACAAGCTCTGAAAATTACTGTAGCCTAGACGGGATGGTGTAACCTGTCGTGGCACACCCATCGTGTCGGGTTTTACATCTGCCTCGGAGGCCTGAATTATTGCGATTTGCAGAGGTCCCCCAGTAGCTGCTCCAACACTTTATAAATCTGCACTTGGGAGTTTACTGGAGAAACCCATCCTGGTGCAAGAGCTCACGGGACCTTTGCTCTTTCCCGCGCATCCCCACGCAGCCTGAGCACCTCCCACCTTCGGAAGCAGCTGTGAGCAGGGTGGACGGATCAGCCTTCCCTAAACTGATGGGTGCATCCTCCATCGCAAGGACATCGAGCCAAATTTGCACTGGTGCAAATAGATGCAGCTCCTGTTAAACTTGGTGCAAAAGCAGGCGCATAAACCAAAGCTGAATTTCAGCTGGAGTCTCTTTATTTTGTAATAAATTACTAAATGGATTGTCAGATTTGATATTCTCTCATAAATATCTAATTAAGGAAAAAGCAAACCTCCGCTTCATAAAATCCCTGACTGATAGTACTAATAAAATGTCATAAATGCAATGAATGTTGTGATAATGCTTTTAGAGACTAATTGCCTTTCATTATCATTAGCACAGAACCGATCAGCACCTGGACGAAGATACCGCTGTGCCGTGGTGGCGTCGCCAGGTGCAGGACAGGGACTGGCCAGGAGGAAGAGGAGAAAGGAGGGGTCTTTGTGTCAGCGGCTGGGTTTGGTGCCTTCCTCACCTGTCACTGGACCAGAAACCATTTGCAGCCCTGGGAGCGGGGAGCCCTGTCCCCAGGCCTTTGGGAGTTCACCAATATGGGTTGTCCCCATGTCTGCCCTCCAGCCCATGGAGCATCACCCTTGTGGCAGGGAGCTGAGCGTGAGGATCGTGGCTTCCACCACGGCAATTTGGGAAGCTCCCAGCTCAACCCCTCAGCTGTGTCCCAGGCAAGGAGGAGGCTCCTGGGTCGACTTCCATGCCCCCGGGCAGGGATGCAGGCAGAGCTTTGCTTTGCTGCTTCCCAGCGTCCCACCGGTGAGCTCTCCCTGCATCCCATGCTCTCCCTTGCACCCCAACCGTGTGAGGGCTTTAAAGTTGGAGATGGCTGCGTGGAAATTATGTGCAAATATGCAAATTATCTCATTATGTTGCTGGCATGAAATGCCACACACAGAGCGGATAAAAGCTTGGCAGCTACAGAAACGGGGAAAAGAAAAAGGAGTTCAAAGAGGGATGCTAAGCTCCCTCTTCCTCCTCTTGCCCTCCGTGTGAGTGAGCTGCAGGGGGGAAAACACTCCAGGCTGGCCTGAGAAAGGGTGATATCTCCACCTAGCTTTCCATGGCTACTTCCATGGTGTTTGGTTAATGCAGCTGAACATCAACACTTTGGCTGGAATTTAATCACATATCAAGACGCATCCGTGCCGCAGTTGCAGTACGTGCGTATTCTTCCCAACCTCACCTAGTAAACCATGAGTGGTAGAGAGAAGAAGGGACCAGGAGCTTCTGTTTTCTTTGTCCTCCAAAGCAAAAAACCAAGACTGGCAGTAAGACAAGATTTTTTTTGCATAATTTGTTGACTAACACAGCAGTGCCAGGGGTCAGGAAGGGATGGGATGGAACAGTACATGTGAAACACCTGGAGCTACAATTTTTGCCAAAATATGAATCAAACTTTCCAGCACACATGTTTTCCCACCCCTGTGTGGTGTAACACTGCCTGTTGGTTAGATGCTTGTACACATCCAAGGCCGGAGGCTGCCACCACTGACCCGGCTTCGCCCTCGCCCCAAGTGCCACCTCCGACCCTGGACCTTTCCTGCTCCAAAATCCTAACCCCGGCTGGCTTCTGCCGGCCACGTCCAGCCTCACACCGGGAGCCTCAGCAATTAGATCATTTAATAAACCATCTCATTTCGGGCTGTTTTGTGTAAAGCATTTTACCTGGCTTTATCTCTCGCATTGCTTTGTATTCCTTCAAACTCCAACCCCGCAAATCGATGTGGTGCCGCTATTGTTGCCTCTAAAATGTTTACTCCTGGCTCTCTTTAGGACCTAAAAGGCTGAAAACTGCATCGTAATTGCCCAATTAGTCCTAATGCTGCGTAGTGTTGACTGTTTAGTTACCATATATTGTGTACAGAACTAATTGTGGTGAAAGTAAATGAATGTGAAGGAAACAAACAAGCTACTAGAAAATAATTACTTGGAGTGTTTCTTTTTAGTACCTGTACAGCAGATTTCATTATAGTCAACAGCTTCTAAAGCTGCTTGAAATAGCGGTATTTGTCATTTTCATAGAAACTTGATAATGACATTAATTTATCTTAATGGTCTGTTCTATTGTTATAAATAGTAAAATTAGCTTAAATTGTCTTGCTTTTGCTGGTTTTGGATGGCTCCAAAGGGCCCCACAACAGCAGATGAGTAGATAATTTGGTGTGCTTGACAGATTTCCAATAATTTGTTATGTGGAACATGAGGTAATGCTAGTACCATTAATGTTCATTTTCCTCTAAATTCATTACTGCCCTTTTCCCTTTTATCTTTTTTAATGTCTGGGCCATTTTTCTATATTTCAAGTGGAGCTACAAAGCCTATTCATATTCAGCTATAGTAGCTATTAACATTCTGCACATAGAGAACATCATGTAGAAAAACAACTCTTTATGAAATGATGAGGCTGGTGGCTATTTATGCTGGAAAGTAGGTAAAATGGGTTGTTTGCTGGTATTAGGGATTGGCTGTAATTAAGTCAAATGTAATTTTAAAGAAATTTAAATGTTTTCATTTTTATAGCCAAGGTAAAACACAATTCAGGGAAATTCTAAGAAGGTGTAAATGCATTAATAAAAACTATTTTCCCTGTTTTCTGCCACTCCTGTTTAAACTTCACCGAGGATTTTATGCACGACTAGTTATTTGCACAATATTTTCTACCCAATTTAAACCTAATTAGTCTTGGGAAAGTATTAACATTAACGATACTTTTATGTGGGTTTGCTGATATGGTAATGATCTGAACAAACGGGAGAGCTTTCCATCAGGGAAGAACTACTTTGCCGCCTTCTCCTTTTCTTTCTTTTTACTTTGGTGTCTAGCTAACGTCGCCATCCTCTTCCCCTCCAGGTGCAGAGATGCAAAGCAATGGAAGGGGAGGAAGGGGATGAGGTTTCCCTGTCCATATCTCACCAGCATGTACGTAGCATATATGAAAACCCAAGCAGAAGCAGCGAGACATGAGGCTGGCTGCCAAGGGGTGACTATGGAGGGATGCCTGGCACCACGGCCATGTCCCCATGAGGTGGCAGAGGAGCAGGGGCAGGACCGGAGGGGAGAGGAGCTTTGCTCTGGGGAGGGATGCCCTTGCTCCAGCCATGCCAGTGCCTGGCTGGTGAATGGTGGTGGTGAACCCCTGTTCAGCCAGGTGGGAGGGGGATGACCCTGCAGGCACCCCCTTTCTCCTGGAAACAGGAGCGCTTCCACCAAAGCGTGTTGTTTTGATGAAACTTCAGAGAGAAAACACTCCTGAGTGATGAAAGTATTTTTGAAAACTGCCATTTTATAAGATCTCAGAGTAATTTTTCAGAAAAAGCTTCATCGGGAACATTTTTCATTTTTGTATTATTTTTACATTATTCGTAGTGTTCACAGAATTGCAGAATCACAGAGGGGCTGAGGTTGGCAGGGACCTCTGGAGGTCATGTGGTCCAACCCCCTTGCTTAAGCAGGGCCAGCTAGAGCTGGTTCCTTAGGACCATGTCCAGACAGCTTCTGGATATCTCCAAGGTGGGAGCTGGTAGTTCTTCAGTTTAGGTGTATCATCAGGCAACACGTCCCTCTGAGAGACCATTAATTGGTAAGACAGACAAAACAGTGTGTCATTTTAAACTTCTCTTTAAAAATCAGCCGCTGCATATGTCCAGTGGAAATGTCCTACCTTTAATTCCACCTCCCAGCGCTGCCACTTGTTTGTGACAGCGTGATGATGGGACTCCCTCGCCCAGGCTTAGCCACACAGGAGGGCCCTCAGTTAACCCCCTCATCGGTCAAGGGGCATGAAAGCCTCCCACCCTCGCTTGGGCAAACATCTAAGTACATGGAGGGATCTCATTCCTGGCCTCCCTGCTGCTCATGGAGGCACAATTACAGGAGATGCTCAGCCTCCAGGTGGGTGAAATCATCTGAGATGGGCCCTCCCCACAGCTGCCCATGAGCTGGATGGGCATTTTTCCTCCATGAAACTGGGGACCCCAAA
The DNA here is from genome assembly GCF_963924245.1 of Chroicocephalus ridibundus. Classification (NCBI taxonomy): domain Eukaryota; kingdom Metazoa; phylum Chordata; class Aves; order Charadriiformes; family Laridae; genus Chroicocephalus; species Chroicocephalus ridibundus. The sequence continues at coordinate 25,372,300 of NC_086284.1, forward strand.
GGTGAGTGCCCTAAAGCCAGTTGGATCACAGCAGCAGCCAGTGAGGGCGCAGGCACTTTCCAGGGGTGGCTTGTTCCTGGGTTACCCGATGTTACCCCTAAAGAGGTCACATTTCCCTGACTGTCCCCAGACCACAAGCTTTGAGCTGGGTTTTGCCTGAGACGCATCATTTCCAACCCAGGAGCACCTAACTGTAGGTGGCTTGAGGTGAAAGCATGGACTTCCCTGAGTGCCCCCACCCCCGGGACTTCCTTGGGTGCCTCATTTTTGTATCTTACCATGTGTGCTTAATGTCACCTGCGTGACAGGAGGTCAGCTGAAATCTTTGTTGCTTACATTTTCTTGACTGCTCTCAAAACCAGCCTCTCTCAGGGGCTTTACATCCGACTTCTTTGGAAAACTCCTCCTTCTGTCTACGGTAGGATTCATCTCACCTAACTTTAGACACTATTGTGCAAAAGTCGGTATCTCGGCTGCTCATCCCTGCTCCCTTTCAAGACAGGGGAGAAAAAAAAGTTATGTCCACAGAGTGAGTCATCTGATTTATTTTGCACAACTACATTAGGATGAGATGAGCAGCACCTAAAAGTGCCAATTTCTCTCCATTAAGGAGAAAGGGAGACCAAGCTCCCCGTAATAAACATTAGATATCGACATGACGGATGTCTGTGCCTGGGCAGAGCATCTCTACCCTCCTGCCTCTCATCCAGACCATTGGCAGGAGAGACGCTCGTCTGGTGAAATTCTCCCCCATCGTGAAACTCCTGGGTAGCTCGAAGACTGCAGAGCTACAGCCGTGTTTTACTTCAAGGTACGGAAACACAACGTTAGTTACACATTACGAAGTCTTTCTGGACTTCCAAAGCTTGTGTTTCTTTCCAAGTTTGGGCTGAAGCTTACCTGCAGTCTGCACAAAGGTCTATTTTGCCGTTCTTGTTTTGTATATATGAGTTTTAAATCTTTTTTTTAGAAAAAAAAAATAAGATGTGCTTGTCTTATTTTCAAATTCTGGCAATGTCACTGTGCACGCTGAATTTTAAGAAAATCCTTTTTCTCTGTTGCTGCTCCTGTACGGAGAAATATATTGACTTGACTGAGAAATATAATTAAAATATCTGATATTCAAAGCCTCCAAAGACTCACTGAATGACAGTCAGACACACCTGGCTGAAGCTGGAAAGAGCACATTTTATCTGTTGTTTGCAAGCGTCTGTCACAACATGCCAGGTTTGCTCCCCACTCCTTGATTAGCTTTTATCTGTTTGACAATGAAAAATCATGCTAAACAACGGGGAAATTTGCATCGCAAAGATGCATCTCTGTGCTCAGCCTTCCTTCCTCGTGATAACGTCAATGGGTTTTACATTTCAGGATCACAACCCATATGACTGGTAAAAAAGCACTCTTGAGCCCAGGTGAGCAGCTCTTTATTCTTTGCTGTGAACAGCTGACAGTGGGAGAGCAATGCAGCCTCTGAAGGATATGGCTGATAAAGGATTTACCCTAAGTCAAGGAAGATATCCATCTGGCTGTTCATTTGTAAAATAATAGAATCATAAAATCATAGAATTGCTGAGGTTGGAAGCGACCTTTCAGATCATTGAGTCCAACCATCAACCTAACTCTGACAAAAACCGTCACTAAACCATATCTCTAAGCACTACGTCTACCTGTCTTTTAAAAACCCCCAGGGATGGTGCCTCAACCACTTCCCTGGGCAGCCTGCTCCAATGCTCGACAACCCTTTCGGTGAAGAAATTTTTCCTAATATCCATCCTAAACCTCCCCTGGCGCAACTTGAGGCTGTTTCCTCTTGCCTTACCACCAGTTACTTGGGAGAAGAGACCGACCCCCACCTCTCTACAGCCTCCTTTGAGGTAGTTGTAGAGAGCGATAAGGTCTCCCCTCAGCCTCCTTTTCTCCAGGCTGAACAACCCCAGCTCCATCACCCGCTCCTCATAAAACTTATTCTCCAATGAGCCGCAGGCCTCACATCTTATTCACTCCAGTTGACTTTACCTGGAGTCTACTAGATGAAGTAGTAGCTGTGCCCAGGAAGACCTTGCCTGCCCGTGGCAGCTGGTGGCCCCCATGAGGCCACCAGTATCAGGTAGCAGTATGATGGGAGGGTCAACCATCAGAGGGGCTCTAAGTAGGGGGCTGTCGGCCTTGCCACTAAAACCTCCTCTTTGAGGGTTTTCACGCACATATGTAAAAGGTTGATTTTGCTCTGGGACTCTGCACAGAGGATTTTGTTTAGAGAGCAAGTTTTTGGTTTAATTGCATTTCAAAGAGCAGCTACTTGAATGCTGCAGCAGTGATAAACAGCAATAGCTGAAGGGCTGTGGTGGGCTCGGCAGTGTTAGGTTCACAGTTAGACTCAATGATCTTAAGGGTCTTTTCCAACCTAAATGATTCTATGATTCTTGTGCTGATGAATCGAGCACGAATTCAGGCAAAATCAAACCATTACAGACACCTCTTGTAGTCGTGCAGCCCATGAGACCATAATACACACAAAGACCTAGATGCAGTTGATCTATTTGCTAATAGAATTAACCAATTCTAGCAATAAAGGAAGGCTTTTCTAAAAGCAGATGAATGCATTAGACCTCACTAGACTGGGGCAAGTTTTCTTCTGCCTCGTGGAAGACGGGTGTGCGGCAGCAGCTGAAAGACATTTCTGCAGCGCTTCTCGATGGACCCCACTCCTGACAAAAAAATAACACAGAAATAAAATGAAGTAAGGGTAGACAGAAACCTAGCTGCTGGACGCCTTCCAAGCCTGCCCTGGGGTTGCATCACCTGCCCTGGGTGAAGCTTGCAGCAGCACTTCTGGTCCAGGGGTGGTGGGGTCGGTCCTTCCCGGGTCTTGGCACTTTGGGAAAGGTATAGAATATATAAAAGGTGAGGGGAAGGTGAATTAGAAGAGAAAGAAGGAAAAGAAAAATGAGTGTGGAGGGTTTTTTTTAACTCAGCTAGGACTGATTTACAGCTGTGTAGGGAAGCAGATCTCCTCAAGGAGCTCCTCAAAGAGCTGCGAGGCTGGAAGGAGAACAAACAAGTGAAATTCAGTCTTGTCCATGCTAGGCCACCCCAAAGGCTGCACACTTTTAGGTAATTATCTATAATTTATTACCTATAACATATAGGTAGTTATAGTTAATTATATAGGTAATTATAAAAAATGCATAATACATAAGATATCGATCATAGAATTATATTATCTATAAAATACGCTAGAAAGTTACTTACAATTTCCCTGTTCTGAGGTTTTGATTGACTATGCACCCTGGCTCCTGACCACATCCAATCTTGCCAACCAGCTGGGAAGCAGGATGCTACCAAACCCCATCCTTGTGCAAGTGCTGCTGTTGCAAGTGGCTCTGGCCCCAGGCCAGGGGCTTCGGAGCACGTTGTTGGAAATTGGGGCCACCCAACCTCCCAGAGGGTCCCTGAGGAGGCCGTGGCAGCACAGGTTCATGCACATGGCCATTGACTGAGGGAATATTTTGCTGTGAGTGTGTGAGTCCCACGAGACTCAGCTGATGAAAAATATTTTTCTATGGTTGATGTCTCACTAGATTTCTGGTAGCAGCTTTTGGAGAGGAAAAAAAAAATAAGAGCAAGTGCTTCTTTCAAGGAGCTCCTTGTGAAATACAGTTCCTTTAGATTCCAGCTCTGGTTGCTCTGGACAGCTGAGAGATATGCCCTGGAAACACAACTATTTTTGATGTCAGAGAAGGTACTAAAACTCGCATAGATAGTGCTATCATCCCTGGGAAAGGCAGGAAAACTGGCAACACTGACACTTGAACAGCCCCCGACGGCGGGAGGGAAAAGCTGGGAACTACCACTATTGACAATTTAAAAAAAACAAAAAAAGAAGATGAATTACCCTTGGCATTCTCAGAAGCCACCTCCACTACAGGTGAAAACAGACAGACAGACAGAGTGTGGCTTGGCAGTGGAGTGAGATCTAGGATTCAGCAGGGAAAAATCTCTGGAATTTTAACCCTGAGCAAGCATCTCATAAGGTCCCTGCTGGAGAAGCACTTCATTGACTTACATGCATATTTCAGTCTGCAGCAGGTGGCAGCGAGGACCAACCACCACCCCAGGGGGGACAGCCCAAGGGAGGACTTCTTGGCCAGGAGGGGGTTGTGCTTGGGGCTCTTGCCTGGCCAAATGAAGCGGGACCGGGGAGCCAGCCCCGGCGCCAGGCTGCTGGGGACACCCGGTGCCCGCTCTGCTTTAGCGTCCCAGTGCAAACGGTGGGAGATAAAAGTATTCATACAACTCATAGAATCGTAGAATGGTTTGGGTTGGAAGGGCCCTTAAAGACCATCTAGTTCCAACCCCCTGCCATGGGCAGGGACACCTCCCACTAGGCCAGGCGGCTCAAAGCCCCATCCAGCCTGGCCTTGAACACTTCCAGGGATGGGGCATCCACAGCTTCCCTGGGCAACCTGTTCCAGTGCCTCAGCACCCTCATCACAAACCAAACGAGAGAATAAAGAAGCGCTGTTAGTTATGGTGTCCCAACCAACTGACATGGTGTCCGTAGAGGAGTAGGGACAGCGTCACTGGTTTCCAAAAACACCGTGGCCGGTGCTGGAAAGCAGCAGCTGCAGCTCAAGCGAACACAGCTCACCCAATTCGGCATCTGCCTCCTCAAAGGCCAGTGCCAGGAAAAGCTTCGCAGTTATGGGAGACCAGCAGTGACTGAAAAGGCCGAGCAGCTCCACATGGCTGCTGTGAGAGTGGACATGCTGAGCCTGGGGGCCAAAGGTGTTGAAACATTTCTCGGGCAAACTGTGGCACTGCAGGGGTGGGCAAGGCTGGTGGCAGCGGGCGCTGATGGCGGAGAGGGTGGCTCTGCCATATACCCGCTCCACGGGAAAAATGGTCTGAACCTGCTCTGGATCTCCAGTATCCCCAGTGTAGAGGAGCAGCGAGACTGGTTTCCCTGTAGGAGGTGCAGAGTTGGATCCTGGTCCATCCTCAGCCCAATTCATATGCAAAAGGCACCCGGGAAAGAGGGACCCTCACTTTTCTGCTCTCCCGGAGAGTGATGCCCTAGACGCACCTCTGCCCGACAGGCAAGGAGCTAGGGAAGGAGGCAGATGCAGGAGAAGACACGCCAGCTATTTGTGCCCCTGCCTACGGGGCAGGTTAACTGGGATGTAGGAGAGGGGCCGGCTGCTCTCCCCCCAAGATGGTTTGCAACCCACCAGCAGCACTCCAAAATTTGTCGATTATCACAGTTTGAGTTTAACTGAGCCGAGTTGGAGATGGCATAACTGAAATCCAACAAGTCTCGGAATATTTGCTGTTCTGCCCCTGCATGAAGTCACACAAATCTGTTTTTCAAGGTTTATGGTAAAACCCATTGGTGCAGCTCAGGCCAGGCTGGAGCTCTTTTCTGCATCATTAATTCCTTGGCTTGTTTTTCTTTTTCCAAAGTTCTCTGCAGGTCATTCCCCCCAAGTGCAGCAAGGGATGGAAGAGCACATTGAAATAATTATTGATAAACAGTTACATCTTGAAGCTACACAGAGCCATTATTTCACAAAGATGCGAACAAAATGGTTTTGCATCGTGTGAATTATTTTCCTATTTGAAACACAGAAATCTCTCTCAAATAGCTTTAAAACCCATATTGTAGTGAAACATCCAGTTTGTTCCATTAACTACTCACGGAGTCAACTGGAGAACCACTGTTATTAATTTCAATGGAAAGCTAAAATGCAGTTCATTTTCTGTAATTGCAGACCCATCACCTAAAGACCCAGGAAAAGCTTTTAATCCAAGGCATTTTTAGAAGGGTATGATTACACCGCATATCTTCGTAAGGTGCATAATTACCAGGGTGCCAATCACAAAGAAACACACAAAGAGCCAAAATTCTTGGGCTGTTGGAAAGTGGTTCCCTCCCGGCGCCCTGGGGCCACCGGCGTGTCGGGTGGTGGGGTGGGCGATGGAGATGAGGGACCTCTCCGGGACCCGGCCGTGATGCTTTCTCAGCACAGACCGTGTGCTACCTGCCAGAGGATGATGCAGAGAGACCCTGAGCCTGGAGGAAGCATTAGCAGGCTGGAAGATGCCTTGGGAAAAGCAGCACTTAAAGAGTTGTAAAGGAGTGGCCGAGCATCGTGGCAGTGGGATGGGGGCAGGGAACATGCAAAAAGGTGAGAAAAAACGACAGGAAGTTTGGGAAGAGAAATCGGAAGGTAAATGCTATTTGGTTTAAGGATGACAAAGACTCTGCGAGGTGCAGAATATTCAGCAGAACACAGTTTCACTCCAAGGGTCCAGGAGAACCCGCCACAGCCAGACGGCTGTCCCAGGGCCCCCGGATGAGGGTGGCTCCTGGCCCGTCCCGGCTGCCCTCGTGGTCATCGCCCCACGCCAAGCTGCCAGCCGCGCTCACACCACGCGGTTGGAATTTGAGGTCTTTGCTACCCTGACTCTCTTCACTCAAAACAAACTGCGCAGCTCCTCCAGCTTGCCTGCGGGAAGAGGAAACTCCGGCTGGAGGGAAGAAGAAAGGAGAAGCTTTGGGGCTGAACTGTTGCTCGGCCGTTTCGCTCGAGGAGGGACGGCCACCATCACCTGCTGTGATTCCAGGCCACTGTTTCCACGCAGGGTCCTTTGTGCTCACAAAGCGGACTCACAGAGGAAACCCAAATCAGTGGAAACACGTAGATGCCAGACCAACCCGCTTAAGTCAGGTGTTTGATGTGTGTTAGCAGCCCCTCTCCTCCGGCTCTTGGCTTCGCTCCTCTCCTGCTTTAAGCCCTGATGGGCGCTGAGCGGGGGCTGCAAGGGCAGAGGCGTGACAGAGCTGACGCTGCTTCTTCCCAGGGCGGCTTCACCAGTAAAGAGGAGCCATCTCTGGCTGCGTCCCACAACGAGGGACCCTTTAATTGATTGCAAAAAGAGCTGAGTGTAATTAGCACCTCGGCGGATGAGGACTAAGGTGGGCAATAGTGGCGGCAGAAGTAGCTGTTTGGGAAGCTATTTAATTAATACAAAAGTAAGAAGCAAAAAGGTCAAGCCTTGCCTCTGCTGTGCGGCATTTAATCTGCACATGTCAGCAGGACTGCAGCCCCCCCGCTTGTTTTTGTGGTTTTTTTTTAGCTGGCACATTTCCCCAAACACGGTAACATTTTTTTTAACTTCAGTGGATGACATTTTGTAATATGTTTAAGGATCTGTAATATTTTATGCTTGTAGCTTTTTGCGATTGTTGTTCCAATATGGCACTGATGCTGGTATTAAAGTCTAATATGATTAGAAAGCTCAATTGTATAACCAAGGGGTTATACTCTTTATCTATTCTAATCTGATTAAAATGCTTCTCTTCAGTAGCTTCCCGCAATCGCTTTATAGCAAAACCTGGGAGCAAAGCCACCAGCACTCTGGTTTGTCCCAGATCGAAAGAAATACCAAACGGCTTCCTTAATTGCGTGCTTCGCTCATTACCGTACAAAGCTGGGTCCAAACTGCAAACCCGGCTCCACTGGGCTTTAGTGGAGCTCCTCGCTCAGAAAGGGACCGGTGGGATGCCCGGGCTCGCCCGGAGGCTGGTTAAGGCTCAACACCTGCCTGCTTTAGGGGCAGAAAAAAGGCATTTTGGGTCTTGCTGCCTGGTGCCGAGGTTGCTAAGCAGTGACGTCACTACAAGTAGCTAATGTCAGGGCTACGTCTAAACCCCATCATAGCATTAAACTCGTCATTGTAATTAAATTCTCTCACTGCTTATGATACCATCTCTCTTACGTGATGTATCTTGTCCAGCCTAGTGGTAAACTAGTGAATGCAACAGAACACGTCCACCTCTAATTTCCATTGCCATTTAGTGCTCATATGCCACAATTTATCACAAATCTGAAGGCACAGTAAGAGAAAATGTGCTGCAGGGAATGTGATTAGTCCACAAATAGGTAAAACCATGAAGAAAGAGCCTTGTTTTATGAAAACTTACCCTCTCTCCTTCAACTGTTCCTCTAATGATTACCAACACTGGTATGGCAGAAGACCTGTAGAAGACCAAAGATAGCTGCTGACGTGATGGTGGTTTTGCAGCACCAGACAGCAGGCTTTGGGGAAAAAGCAGAGCTGTTAGATGAACCCCCTGCACGGCAGAGGTTATTCCGTGTGCTGTGGATCCATAGCCTACATCTTAAGCAGCGGGGACGGTTGTTCTGCAGACCACCTCCCTGCAAGACGACAAGTCACCACTGAGACCAGGACCGCTGACTCCAGCGTAGCCGAAGGTGGTATTTGCCACCACGGCAGGCTGCTGCGGGATGCAAAATGGCCTCAATGCCACCGTCTCCTCTCTTTAAACCCAAGCCATGGTCTCCACAGCTGGCTGCTGGGGCTAAAGCAGGGTAGGAAAGATGCAGGAGGGGAGTTGAGGTGTTTAAGGTAGCTGCTACTACTTGGAAAGGAGGGTGAAGAGGGGCAGCCCCTCCTAGATGCGATATTTGCCCCAAAGAGTTCCAGAAGGGGCTCTCCCCTTCCATCTCTTGCCCAATTCCTCCCCTTCCCGTGAGGGGAGCGGTTGGCTCATTCCTCCTTTGGCGAGACAAACTTGGCTTTCCCCGCTGAGGTGCGTGCTGTTTCTGCTTGGCTGAGCTTGCAGCCCACGGATGCCTCCAGCCAACCTTTACCAGCGTAGTTTAACAACAAAAACAACCCCCAAACCCAAACAACATTCCTCCTCCTTCTAAAACAGCTTCAGGCACAGTTTATGCCACGGCTGATGCCGAGCAGGCTCCACACCTTTGACTGGACTCTCAGACCTCTTTGATTTCTGAGTTGTCTGAAGTTTCCTAAGTCACGCTGCAGAAGGGAGCTTGTCGCCATCCTATCAACCGCGATGCATCACTGACATGGGCATCGCATCCATATCGCACTGCAAATATTCAGGGGCACCCATCCACGTGACATGGCAACAAACACAAGGACAACGTCAACATTTAGCTAGAACTAAGCTTTCTTACCAAGATAACATTATTTGAACTGTCCCAGAAGCATAAAGTCTAAGGCTTTCTCCATCCTCTGGGCAACAAGTTATCTAAGAATTGTTCTTCACTAGCTGCACGGATTTATGTCAGGTGTGATGAGGCCGTTGTAAATCATTTTCTCTCTCTCCTTTTTCTATGTGTTGGCAGAAATCCACTTTTTAGGTAAGTACACTTGCTTAGGATTTTCTTGAGACAACTGGGATGAGGGTGTGTACTGACCTTCCTTGGTGTTAGAACATCTTCACGGCCAGCGTGGCATCAGGCACATGTGGCCTTAACCCCGTGTTTGCCACCATTGCTGCCCTGCCTGGCATACTCATCCTTTTAACTCATCAGGATCTCCTACCTCAGTTCGTTAACAAATTTTTATGATCCATTAAAATTGCCTCAGAAGTGAACGGTCAAGTTTCTTAACTAAAAGGAACTTGCCTTGTTTTGATATTATCTGGGTCACACTGTATCTGAGAACCAGGCTTAGATTTTTGTTATACCCACCCCAGATCTATTAGGGAATCTGCAAATAAATTAATTCTTAATTCTTTTGCAATGTTGAATTTCCCCCTCAGTTGTTCCTGACTCTAAATAGGAAGTTTAGAGCAGCAAATGAAATATCTTCAGATTTCACTTCATTGGCATGCTGTGAAGCCGAATAAATTGGTTTACATTCTTCGCTGGAGATCCCTAGGGTTGTTTGGGGAAGGCGTTCCTCTCACGAAGCTCCTGCACACAGACGACAAGGTCCTCCACCTCACCCAACAGCTCTGCGCACCTTCAGCTGCAACAATGAATTCATTCATCTGTCTGAAAATCAAAACTCCCATGGTCTGGCTCTTACCTTACACCTACAAAAGATAACAACCCACTGGCAGACGCGGCTGGTTTCTTCTGCAATTCCGTACATAGGCATAGTTTTGTTTTAAAGGAACACATCTATTCGTAACCCACTAACTACCGCAAGGAATAAGAATCCAGGTTCTGGGCAACTTCACTGCAAATCATTAAGAAATTGCTTTTAGACTCATTCCAGCTTCGCAGACATCTAAAGATAGAGCGTACTTGCCTGCAGGAGATGGAGATGGGAACTGATTACCAGGAGGCTCAAGTTTCAGCTCTAAAACGGAGGTTTCCAGCAAGACTGTCTCCTTGCATCAAATCTATGCTGTGAAAACATCCTCCAGCGGATCGGTACCAGCTGGCGTTGAGGGGAAAAGAGGAAACGCTGCTTGCGGGGAAGCACCACAAGGCACAGATCTTACCTCCCCTTTAAAAACACTGCTCAGCGCTGGGATTACTGGTTAAACAGCTGGTGCGTTACCCTGGCTCGGTGACCATGCCCTCAGACTCTTTTGGTACATTCATTAACCGTAATTTATGATAAATCACAGCAGAAAAGAAATATCTTTAAACTGAGTCTGCATTGAGCTACCCATATCTTTTGCAAAGAGCGAGACGATACTTTGAGTTATGACAATGAGTAGAATGAACTTTTATTTTCATTCATCCTTCATTAATACCATACAATTAGATAGCAATATCTGGAAAAAAAAACACCCTTGAAATAATTTAAAACAGAAGGCACAGAAAACCAAACCCAGCTATGCAGCTACAAGAGAAAGGGGAAAAATTATTCAGGAAGGGAATTAATTCAGAACGGTTTTATCGCTAGACATTCTGATCAAAAGCTACAGCACACAGAAACAAAACCGCACAGTTTAAGCTAACCCATGCTTTTGTTACATACACATATAAAAGAAAAAAAAATCAAAAAATCTGATTTTTGCAGGGTTTTGGATGGAAAGTGTAATTTTTAAAATAAAAAACATTAAATCTAGTACATATGTCAAAATCTTTCCTAAAGGCTACACTAAGATGTACTTTACAAAAAAAACCTGTATTAAGAGCAAAGCATGCAGTTAAACAGCATCTGGGGGTGGGAGGAAACTTGTTCTCAAATCAGTTCGAGTATCAAATAAGTTTGGTGTTTGCTTCAGAAACAGATTCTCAGTACAGTAATATACTGTAGAGGACATTCTTCCATATTTTAATATTATGAAATTAAACCAATAGCATACATTAGAGAGAGGAATAAAACCACTTCATTCATATGAGATTTTTACAATTTTTTTTTTTTTGCAAAAGAGTAACTTTATTTCTTTTTAAAACAAAGCTACTGGAATTAATGACATGCGATAATATGCCCTGATATTATACCGGCTAAGTTTGAAAATAAAGTTCATGCTTCACAATTGAAATACGCTGTGATTCTCAAATACATTCTCTGGTAATTAATAATACAATACAGAGGTCATTCATAAAATCAGTTCAGGTCGGGAACCTGATTTATAAATGAAGCTCTTTTCCAAATACGCAGAACACCGACAACACGCAGGGTTAGCTCCAGGTCAGCACATTTCTTTCTGCGCTCCACCCCTATTTTCTTATACAAACGGGTGCTTAGCCTGCAAATACCACGGAAAGGCAAAGTCTAGAAGTTACAGGGTGGTTTGTAAAAACACTAAATACAATCCAAGATAAACAGCGTTACTCTTACTGACAACTTAAGGGCAGGTGCTCTCTAAAGGAAAAAAGAAAATAATATCCTGAAATGCAAGAGAGATCGTTTCAGCATTTGATATCAAGGCATTTGCACATTTGTCAGGAGGTGACAGAGTAAGAGTGAACTTTGCAGCTTACTTTGCAGTTGGACTCGAATTCAAAGAGCCTTCCTTCTAGCCTGCCCACCTGTAAACCATAACGTATGGTTTCTGAACAGCTTGCTTTTTTTTTCCCGGAAATGGTTCTCTCATTTGGAAAGTACAAGTCAAAGTATTGTTTCCACACATGAATAAAGAGAGCTGACAACTACAATAGAAACGGTAAAAATGATCTTCGTAAAAATGTTCATCAAAATTCTCTGACATAGCAAAACATTCATTTGTAAAGTAAAGTCTCACACTGCAAGCCATTCACTCAAAGGCGACCTCGGGCACGTGTATTCTCGCCAGCGTTGCAACAGTAATTACTTCCATATTTCTTGTCACTATAGGATACAAACTCTGTAATATAGTAAAGTTTCCTAACAAAGAGTCCAATTATTGCACTTTATAAAAATTCCAGTAATATCAGGCTTTTGTCCTACTTTTCTATGAACACTGATGCCCTGCAAGAAAAATTTGGGGGACCAAGTAATTTCTGATGAGTAAGATGGATTACTTGAATCAGTCTGAAATATTGAATCAAAAATGGAACGGCTTACGAAATGAAGAGACGTACCTTTGGAAACGGATTTGGATTCATAGCAGCAGATAGATGTGTCATTGCGGTACTGACACACGTTCTCTTCGCAGGGAAGAACGAGCACATGGCTATTACGTTTATATATCACATATAACTTGAGGACTGTGCAGAGAAACCCGAAGAACCACTAAGTTCTTCCGCTGACTGTACAAGCCTGACGGGGAAAGCTCAATGACAGCTGTATCGGAGCGGGAGTTTCTCTGGGAGCATGTGTATATTCGCATTTGCATCAGCAACGGATATAGCAAACAGAAATGGCTATTTCAGGATGGAAAGATATATAGAATAAGTCTGAGAGGCCCATAAAAAATGAAAATACAGCAGTTTTGGCCCTGCTTATAACCAGCTGTATCAATAGGGAAAAAAAGACAGAGGACATTTTTGTGCCAGCTATCTAGAAAAAGACGTTGCTTGAACCGAAGTGATTCAAAACCTATATGAGGCTTCCAGGCCAGCAAATCACGGTTAAAGTCACTTTGTTCCTCTGCTCCTTCAGCATGGGAACGAGTGCAGAATGGCTCATTCCAACTGTGGATAGTCCGTTTACAGCAACAATCATATCACCACACCTACAAAACACAAGAAGAAAAAAAAAACAAAACCAACAAATGATGAGTACTGCCCTGCAGTATCTAGTACACACCAACAGACAGCACTTCACTGCTGGGGTGATAGGTCTGCATCAGGTTGGAAGCGTAGCTAAAAAACCCAAAGGGGTTCAATTTTAAGTCTGGTTTACTACTGAAACTCATCTGCGAAATTCCCAAATCGCTAGATTTCAATTCTAATACCAGAGATTAAGCATTACGAGCTGACCTGTAGGGAAACGTGAAAAGAGAGAGTTGGAAAGATCTAATGGAGTCAAGAGAAGATAATGAGATAGCATATGCATGACAGAAACATTTCTGTTTGTTTGTGTGGATTATAACACATTTACACCCAACATGGCTTTACCGTAGGAGGTGTAAGTAAAGATACTTATGGTTACACACCACACTCCAACAGAAAACCTTGTTTTCAATGGCTTACAATTTTGTCAAATGTAACCATTTGGCTTGAAGTTTCCCTCAGCAGATGGTTCAACTGAGAAGCTGTAGCTTTTCTGCGTTTTGAAGCAGGGAACAGAAATTTGGGAGGGTCCTGTTTGCCGGCCTTGAGAAAATTGACCTCGAAGGGTTAAGTTTCAGTTTTTGCAAGCTCAAGAGGAACTTCCTAAAAAACACCTAAGTCCTTCCTACATTGAGCACGCTCCATCTCCAGGTACCTCTTCTCTGTGATTTGCATGTGTGTTTGGCTTCCCCCAGAGCAGTCGAACATGACTCTGGAGATCAAACAGGGCTTTTCCTGAAACTGATCCTCCCAACTATTGGAGGCACCAAAATGGATGGACAAACGATGCTCTCCTGAGCTCTCCCAGTGCCCTCCACTGGGGCAGAGCAGAGGAAGATGAGGCAGTGTGACCAGCATCCATCAAATTTGCATTTAAAAGCACTTCTCTGCCAGAACCAAGGTACCCCATCACCCAAACCACACTGCTAGAGTTCACTAAGCGGGGTCTTTCCGCTGAAGTCATCTCACCTTCTATAAAATCATACCAGACAGATAATGTAGGCAGAAAGCTGTCTTAACTGTTCAACTGTGAAGTTATTTTCCTCCTTTGTCTCTGGCCAAACAAAACATTTAGATAATTTAAACAAAACAGAACAGCTTCAAAAAGGCCTGCCGCGGGATAACTCATGGTGCAGGTTTTAAGGAGCTCTCCCTTGTTGATGGCCCATTTTTAAGTCCATATTCTCAGTGAGACAGTACATATGAACAGGGGGTACCATATCAGAATATCACAAAAGAACATCTTTTCCATTCCTTACAAGGGGGTAAGTGTAACCACAACTACACTTCCCCTCTTCTTAGCAATGACGCTTGAATTTCCATTTGTATGAAGACTTCTAGTTATTATTTTCCCAATCTGAAATTATTTACTTTGGGTTGAACTGGAATCTTTCATTTAATCCAAACTGTTTCATAGTTGGCCAAAAAAATGTAATTTTGTGTTCAGCCAAGCTATTTTTTCATTTATTTATTTAGTCATTGAACTGAAAAATCAATTACTGGCAAGGCTCTAGGCATAAGTACATTTTTTCTTAAGTTACTTTGTAAGTAAATCTACACGTTAAAATCATGCCATAAAACTTCAAGTTGCATATTCTTTACTGCCACCTTCACAAAAGATCAGTTTATGAACAAGAGAACCTTTAACAGGAACTGTATGTCCTAGTTTGGAACTAATTCTATGCGAGGCAAAGATGCACATACGCACATTAGACCTCAGGGTTGCATCCAAACATAACGTCTAAGTAGGATCATATAATAGTTAAGGTCGGAGGGGTCCTCAGGAGGTCTCTAGTCCCACCTCCTGCTCAAAGCAAGGTCAGCTGTGAGATCACAGAATCATAGGGTTGGAAGGGACCTCTGGAGATCATCTAGTCCAACCCCCCTGCCAGAGCAGGGTCACCCACAGCAGGTTGCACAGGAACGCATCCAGGCGGGTTTTGAACGTCTCCAGAGACATTCCAAGACATACCAGACTCCCACCACCTCTCTGGGCAGCCTGTGCCAGTGCTCTGCCACCCTCAGGGTAAAGAAGTTCCTCCTCACGTTTAGGTGGAACTTCCTATGCTCAAGTTTGTGCCCGTTACCTCTTGTCCTATTGCTGGGCACCACTGAAAAGAGCCTGGCCCCATCCTCCTGACACCCACCCTTTAAGTATTTATAAGTGTTCAATAACGTCCCCCCTCGGTCGTCTTTTTTCCAGACTGAAGAGACCCAAATCCCTCAGCCTTTCTTCATCAGAGAGGGGTTCCAGTCCCCTAATCATCTCGGTAGCTCTCTGCTGCACCCTCTCCAGCAGTTCCCTGTCCTTCTTGAACTGGGGAGCCCAGAACTGGACACAGTACTCCAGGTGCGGCCTCACCAAGGCAGAGTAGAGGGGGAGGATGACCTCCCTCCACCTGCTGGCCACACTCTTCTTGATGCACCCCAGGATGCCATTGGCCTTCCTGGCCAGGTTGCTCAGCGCTTTATCCAATCGGGTCTCGGAAACCTCCAAGGACAGAGACTGGGCAACCCGTGCCTGACTGACCTCATGGGGAAACAGTTCCTCCTCATAACCAGTCTCGACCTCTTTTGTTCAACTTGTGCCCATAGTCTCTCTTCCTCTTGCCCTGCACCACTGCGAAAAGCCTGGGCTCTGTCTTCTCAATAGTCGCTTTGTAGGTACTGGAAGGGGCTGTTAGGTGTCCCTGAAGACATCTCTGCTCCAGGCTGAGCAAGCCCAGCCGCCCCAGCCTCTCCTTGCAGCGCAAGTGCTCCAGCTCCCCCCACCTTGGGGGCCTCCACTGAACTCGCCTCATTTATCAGTGATCTTCCTGACAACTAATGACTTTTAGGGCACTGACATGGGGACTTGGTTCCTTCCCTATCTTTTCTGAGGTACTGACTTTTTCAACTACTTTCTTGCCTTTCCACTAAAGCAGCAGCACTCATCTTCAGTACCAGAGTTTCCAGCAGTGACTTCAGAAGGCTACATGAAAGGATAAGGCAGCTTTCCCCACTTTACAGAAGTAAGTTCTAATCTTCTAACCATTCTCTAGGAAGACGAAAATGTTACGAACCAGCCAGTTCTGCACATACACATTTTGCAATGTCTCTTGGCCTAAAGGAGCGTTCAACAGGGAGATGGAGACAGAAGGTGACATGAGCACTGCAGCTGGGGAGGAGGACGGGAGATGGCAGAGGTGCCAGCACAAGCACCACCTCTGACAGACACCCCTTCCCCAACAGAAACACCTTGTACTTCCCCGCACCACACTCATCAGGGAGACAAAGCACTACTGGGCTGCATGATCTCCCCCAGCACTTATTTCCTTAAGCAATTAGTTGCACCAGCTCGTAACTATTAAAAGTGCTGATTATAATTATTATTATTATTACTACTACTATTATTTTAGCTTACTTTAATCTTCCATCAAAGTACGCGGGAGTTCCAAGAACAATCGTTTTGATGAAGAAAGGCTGGTTTGTGTGGTTCTCCTCGTAGCCACCGACGATGCTGAAACCCCAGCTCCCTAAATTGCTGCGCCGCAGTACTACGTCATGGCAGCTGTGTAGGCAGCTGTGGAATGGAAGCACAGGATAGCAAGAGAAAACGACGCGTATACCACATACAGATATTTTTATAGTAGGCACAACACCTGCTGTCTCATCATTACCACTGTGGAAGAGCAAGGGAGGGACGGTGAGTTGACTTCTGTTCCCAGAGTAATTTTGCAATATTCAAACTGATTTCCCAAAAAAAACCCACAATCCTGAGAGAGAAGAGTGCTTCGGAAGAAATAATGCAGTGCTAGAATAATCACCTATACTGACAGTAACAGAATGGCATTTTAGGGATTTCACAGGTGGCAAGAACGTGGGTGGAAAATGGATGCCTGATATCTTCAGTTTGCAAGTCAAAAATGCCAAGCATTTTTCTTCCACCCCCAGTCGGTTTAGGCTTTTTCTACTTTAAGTAAAGATCTAAAAATCCATGCATCATCTTTGCTACCTCTGAACTGATGCATCACCAGTAATGAAAATACAAATGATTAACCATTTTATTACACAGAATGTAAATAATTCAGATCATGCTCCTCTAACTGTACCAGTATATGTTATCTCCCCTGTGAAAATTAATTCTTGCCAATGAAGTTGGCAATGACTGTAAGTAAAAAAAAAAAACCAAACCACAAGACAGAAATTAACTTTTGGGTAAAAAAGATGCCAAGTTCTTTACTGATGTACAACCCTCCTTTAAAGAACAGCAGCACAATGCATAGCATAACTTTAAGGTCCACGCACGGGCATCTGTAGTGTATATAAGCAATAAACCACTGCTGAAGCATGGAAAGGAAGCACATTTACCAAATCCCAGAGCTGCTTATTGAGATTAGGTAACTCGTTAATGCAAGAGAAATGAATTGATAGTAAAACTCAGAAAAAGTGTGAAATCTTTGGAGGGCCAACGCGTGGTTCTGTCATCTTCATCTGCATTCTGCTACCAGTACACCTGGTTCTTCTTCTGGTTTTATGCTTAAACTACAGACCTAAGCCTGGTAACCCTATCAGGGGGAGAGGAAGTAACTTCAGCCAGGGCATGCAGGTTAACAGCTATTCACCGTAGTGGGAGTTCTTCTTGATAGCAAGCAATGCCGGAATGAGCTTATAGCTGTAGCCGCAAGAGAGTGAAAAACAGAAGAGTAAAAATGAAACACGGCGATGTCCAGCAGGCTGCAGATTAGGCACGGGGAGGGAGCTCGCTGCAAATCTGGTAGAGTTTTTGTGTTTGTAAGAGATGGCAGTGGGTTCTTGGAGAAAAAAAAAAACTAACCCGCAGGGATTTGTAACTACAGGCTCATCATACGTGTGCAAGAGACCGGTGTCAAGAGTCTGTCAGAATGGCAAGTCTGTCCAACGCTCTAAAATTATTTTTTGGCCTCCTATGTTTAGGTCGTAGATTAGCAAAGAGACATGTGGGTATATACTTTGTGTTTCTATTAATAACCTCTCTGGTTTTAGATATTCTACAGAAAGTTAGGATATGGTTAAACAATAGAAAAAATGACTCGTGTTCAATGAGAAGAATCCACGTGGGTAGTTACTACGGTTTCTGAAGGGATAAACCAAGCCTATTCATCTTCCATTTTCCTAAGGAAACACTGCTCCTGTTCACAACCCGCTTCATAAGCAGGCTGCCAACCGAATACAGCCGAGATGGTCAGGCAGGCAGAAATAAGGGCGGATGTGCCGCAACTAATAAAGTCTCTGCTTTTGTATCTCTCTCAGATTTAGCTTGAAATGGGTAACTGATTAATTTATCAATTAATTACGTACCTTGGAAGTCCCAGCCACATGACCCATGATGGTGACCAGCTGGCATCGTATTCATTTTCACCGATGGTACTCAACTGTTCTTCATTAGCCTGGGGCTGCTCTTCTACAATCTGGACTTCCAGGGCTTTCAGGGCGACTACTGACGAGGCAGCACTAGCTTTCAGCATGGCCACCGCCTCGCTGTGACTTAGGTTTGTCAAATCGATGCCGTTGATGTTCAGCAGCACATCACCTGTTCAAAGGCGCAAGTGAGAACTCTGTCAGAGTGGTTCCTACTGACAGCACCTCCCGCGCCAAGGGTTTCATTTAATACTGTAGTTTTTGGAGCTGAGACGGTCTGAACTAACAGCCTGGGAATGTGAACCGTGCTGAAGCCTTATACTGTCAGTTTGAAACATTAAGGTATTGAACTATTAAGCTGGATCAGTATCATTTATTTCCACGTAACACATCAAACGCTGTGGCTTCTATGGTATATCGCCCTGAAAATTTGAGACAGAAATTACCTAAGCACCTCACCATCTCGGCTGTAACTGCTATTGCAGATGCCACTACATAATCGTTTCCAGTGGTGGATCGTAGGTCCACCCTAACTTTAAAAGGGAAAGAAGAATGATGGAAGGAACAATACAGGCACCACACAGTAACCAGCTCTTGCAGGTAAGTGAGGCTCCACAGAGTGTTTTAGGTCGTCTGCTTTTTCTAACTTCATAGAATCATAGAATTGTAGAATGGTTCGGGTTGGAAGGGACCTTAAAGACCACCTAGTTCCAATCCCCCTGCCATGGGCAGGGACACCTCCCACTTGTTACGTGGGAGACAAAATGGAATCCAAAAACTACTGGAAAGGTTGGTACAAAACCCAGTCCATTAGAAGAAAGAAAAAGCATCTCTACAAAGATAATCTGGAAAGAGTCAAAGCCACTACAAAAGTTGCCACAATTTTTATCTTATTTCAGAATATTTTTAAAAAGCCTCTGGATGAAAACAAGAATGTCATTTACTGTCCAAGCAGTGACAGTCTTCTCTTTCACACAATGTCTCACTTACTGATGAAAGCCAGAAAAAACAAAGGAAAAGTGCGAACAGCTGGGTCACATTTGGAACGAGACTCATTTTTTAAGAGCTTTTTCCTTCCAGGGAAACCTAGAGTTGGGGTGCAGCTTAACTTAAAATCACTTTTGTTGCTGCTGTGGCTACTTTAATGTTATGCTATGGAAGAGCAATTGCAATTCTTTCCTCAAGTGTGTTTTTCATAGTAGTACAGAAAAAAGAAGCATACCTGTTGGTATGTGGGTGTAAATCTCCCTCTCTCAGGAGCATATAGAGATGCTCCCACACTGTTCTTTTTAAATTTGCAATCTGTGAAGCGTTTTTTTTTCCCCCCTAAACTTCCTTCCTAAAACAATCTGTAATTCTGTGAACTCTGAACTACAGAGATCTCACAGGCAGTCTTTGTTTCACATACGGCACGATACGTTTTAATCATCAAATGCTTTGCTATCGATCGGGCAGGACTGCCTTCACCTGCACCGAGCATAACCTCCACCTCCCGGTGCCCTTCCGCAAATCTGAGGGACACGGACGGGTGCTGTAGCACCCCTGACGACCAGCAAACCCAAGCTGTCCCAAAGGATAAGAAGGCATTCAGGAACCAGGGTCAACACCGACACAGCTTCGGGGGTAAACTTAGCACGGTTGCACTGTGGCCTGCCATCGGAGCATCTCTGCTGTTCAGATGTCACAGTGAGTAGCGGAGATTTCTTGGACAGAGATGGGGCCCAGCCCACCGCATTAAACACAAAAACAGGATGCGTGCACTAAGCATCGCAGCAGACCCTCAGCTCAGGGGATTACCGTCAGCTTTAAAGAATTTAACCAGACATTTCCGGGTCTTATTTGCTTCCCCTGCTATCGTTCTCTAAACATCCCTTTCCTAGAAAAGGTGGAAGTGCGATACTAAATACTGAATTTCCATTATTGAAACATGAAGAAAAGCATCCATCAGCACTTCCCTGCATCTGTGAAAAGACTTTTTTGACGTCACTTGACCCCGGAGCACGTACTCATCAAACAGCAATGAGAGGCCCCCCGTGCCACCGGGAAAACCAAGCCCCACCTCGTTTAATCCTGCCGTCTCTTGCCAAACACCCGTGAGGCTGCACACTTGTCACGAAGATGGGCAGTTCACCACTTTTGCTGCCTCTGCCTCCCGCCACTGTCATTCCCAGAGATTCATGGGGCTCTTTTTTCACAGTAATGTGCTTTTCTTGGCATGTAACACACTGGGAGAGATCCTGTTTGACAAAGATAAATAACTTTGTTAAAACTTGAAAAAAAAAAACCAAAACCAGAACAAAACACAACTAAATAGACCCCAACGCTATACTTTGGCACTTTAACAGAATGGTTTAAAAGGACCAAGTAGTGCAAAATGGCTTCAGCTGGATTTTCTCCAGGTCAGAAAAAAAAAGCCAAAAAAGTTGCTCACATAGATACTGAAATATAGACAAAAAGTTTAGAAAGGCCCACCTTGAAAATCTCACTCCAGTTTTTCTTACCATCCTACACTAGAATGGGCTAAATTTTAGGACTGCACTACAAAACCATATGGTCAAAAGAGTGGGCACAAACCAGAAACAAATCTTTTGATCTCTCCAGGATATTTAGTGACACATTCAAGGCACAGCACATCTTAAATCAACAGAATCCAAAATAACAGAAGAAATAACCTGGGAGATTCTTCCAACTACAAATACCTATTTATTCCTCTGCCTTCTCTTGGAAAATGGCAACGCTGCTTTATTCGACTTCCAATGCCACATGCTCCTTCTGATTGACTCTGCTCCTCACATATACATGTTAATCGCATATGTGATTAGTATACATACCATAGCCTATAAAGACAGCTCCTTCTTAAGTCTCCAGGCTTCAGGACTAACTGGCCGGTGCCATGCAATTATATAAATATTTTTTAAGCCACAAGGCTTCTAAACCAGCTGTTCGTTAATGAGAGAGAGGCAAAGATAAATGGTATGAAACATGGGAAATGTCCATTTGCCGTTACGTGGGACTTCCCACTTTGAAAGAGCCCAGGGATGGTATTGATACGTGAGGGAAATCAGCTCAGCCAACGGATCAGCTTTGGAACCGGGATATGAACACAACCCACGCCGGCAGATGGAAAGTGGGTTCAAGCTCTGATACAGATGAACTCTGGTCACTGTGCTGACATGGTCTAACTTTGTGGTGAGTATTAATGGCCGCTAGCTGTATTCAGGAGCCTCACCTTTGTCCCTCAGGAAGAAAACAAGCTTCCTAGAGCCTCACTTGTTCTTTTCTGAAGCTACACAAACTTTTAAAAGAAAATATTATCAACACGTGTAAATCCTCCCAACAGAAGTACGATGTTAAACAATGATGCCAACAGAGTGGAGAGGAGGAAAGGTGGCTCAGTTGACACGGTCAACGTGACAATTATTTCACAAAATCAGCTTCTCAACAGCGAGAAGTAATATTTTTCTAACTACAAGAACATCTCAACCACAAGCTTTATTTCTGCAGGTCTTCCAGATAATTTGACGCTAGCTTCATGAAAGTCTCTTCATTCCGCCTTTCTCTCCCTGCTTGACTCTGCAGAACTCAGCAGTCTTGGAGCCAGCACTCCTGGCTCATGGAGGAGATGACACACCCCTCCAGCATGCTCTTTATATGCCGGATGGTGTGTACCACATCTCCTGTCCTTGCTGGTTGCAGCCAGCACAGCGGCAACAAAAAAAATAACGTTCTTGAGTGACAGCTCTCCCACGCAGCAGTAACACATGAGCCACTGACTTAGACAAGGTCTAACAACTACAGCTGTATGAGCTCAGAGAACTTGCTTCTTTCACTGCAGTCAGCAAAAACAAAAAAATACTGAAACTTGTTGCATATCTTTTGTTCCCACTCCAGACATGATACAGGACTTGAGTAGCTGGATGTCATCATCTTTTTTTTTTTTTTTAAGTAGGTAAGAAAGAAGATATAACCCTTTCTTCCTGCCTTGCTATACACTTATACCATCACATGAGTAAAATGGCATTTATACCTCTTAGAATCAGAAACACCAACCTTATGTGAGTTGGGTCTGCTGTGAAACAGCTGCTGGGACTGGTGTTGGTGTGGGTTGCTGTTGTGAGTCCCGGTGTCTCGGATAATACTGACTGTCTGTGACTTCAGGGGTCTAGAGATGATCAAATTCACTCTCTCCCCACTAGCCTGTCGAATATATAAAAAAGAGTAATGAAATTGTTAGGATATTGATTATTGGCAGAGAAGAAGGAAAACATATGACGAAATATGAAACAAGAAAACAGCAGAACTTGTTTTCCAATTACCGGGGGACTTCACAGTCCCTTAGTTGCTTCTTGCTGCAATTCCCCCCAGAACAGAGAGGATATTAACACTCCTCTTTTGCATCTGATGTTACATTTACATCAGCTGGAAATCCTCTGCCAAAAGGATCATTTCTCATTTTGTGTTATGAAGCTTCAAACATTAAAAATCACCCAATTCCATTTGCAGCCTCTGCGAACTTGTGCAACATGTAGCAATAAAAGAAAGAAATGCCCACGTGATGACTCCAGGGTCTGCAGATGTTCGTCAGAAGTTCTGAACACCTCTGCTAATTCCCAAAGAGGCTTCCAACAAAGATGTTAGATAGGAGCAGACCGTCGAATTCTGGAGTTTGGGGAGTATCAGGAGACTCAGTTACCAGATGTTAAATAAAACGTCAACTCTTTCTATTGCCGCAAACCCACACCTCAATAGAGAAAAGTTACCCAGTGTAACTGGGTACACATCGTATACAAAAACTGGGAAACAGAAATTAAAACTCCCAAGATCATTGTTGTTTTCCTTTAACTGCAAGGGAAGCTCTCGAAATTATTCCTGAAACAAGTATTTACTACTCATCTCATTTGTATTGGAGTTCTTTCTCTATGTGGTGCTGAGTTAAACAAAGATGACTGCACTAGACTGCAAGAACCTACTATTACTGTATTCCAATTTTCCTAAAAAATCATCCCACCATCAGGAAGCAGCGATGTGCTGCAGCTGTTTCCTTACAGACTGGGAGAAAGCCATGGGGTAAAGGTTTTCCTGTGGGAACAGGGAAAGGTCATATGTCACACTGCATCAAGCTTTGGGTACTGTTTTTGTCCACAGCAAAGCCAGACATTGGGACATTCAGGAAAGGAATAGTATTTTCCTGAATGCTCAGAAAATGAATTTTAGCGCATGGGACTCGTGGAAGATCTATTTTTTCCTTCTCAGCTGCTACCTGTTGCCTCTACAAAGTCTAACAAATCACTTTCCTGTTTTAACCCCAATTCCATGCACAAGCAAATCAATACAAAACAAAGCCCACTTTTATAGAGCTTACCGAGAGATTAAAATTACAGTACCTATATAAATATAATAATAATCCTCAAGAGGCTACATGGTACTCTCCTTGCTCACACAAGCAGCCTTCTAACCTTCAGGCTGTACGCCAGGGAAGACTAATGCACTTTTCACTTCTGAGGAGGTGAAGTTCACCTGCTAGGTGCCAAGGCAAGCCCGGTTTTGCGCTATTATTTCCAGAACATAAATCACAGCAAATTGCATCGCTGCAGGCTTTTAGGCGTTACACAAGCTGATCTCTCTGGGACCGACTCTGCCCCAGGCTTTGCCCAAGAAATAAAGCTGAGCTAAGGACTCAGGCAGGGAATGCAAATTACCTGTATAACCTGAGCAGCAAGCTCAGGTGTCCCGTGCTTCAAGTCATGTCCATTAATTGCAAGTACGCGGTCATTGCTGCAGAGCCTGCCGTCTTGAGCAGCCAACCCCCCTTCCAAAAGGTCGAGAATAAAAACTCCGGGCTCGTCTGTTCTGCGCACAAGCTTAATGCCAAGCTGCTCGCTGGAGTCGCGCTTGTGCAGCGTCACTTGAAAGCTGTCCTCCCGCGAGGAGCTGGTGGCATCCACGTGGTTGTGTGTGCGGCTGCCGAACCGCCTCTCCCTCAGCACGGTGAGGTGCAGCACCGAGCAAGGCTGGGAGAGCACAGCTCGAGCATGGTTGTGAGACACGTTGCTTATGTCAAAGCTATTGACCTGCAAAACAACAACCACCAAAAAAAAAAAAAAAATCAGAATATTCTCACGTGTTTAATTGTTCCTGGTTATGGAAATAAAGTCCTTTCCAAACTAAGTTCAGAGCTCACTGCAAAACCAACCTTGGAGCAACCTACGTATCCGACCCTACCAGGCTTCTTCTCTCATCCTTCCATCCTCTCCTGCAAACCCATTTTGGCTGCTCAATCTACAAACCTATTTTTAGGGTGGAAAAGACTCTTAAGATCATCATGTCCAACTGTTAATCTAACACTGCCAACTCCACCACTAAACCGTGTCCTGAAGTACCACATCTACACATCTTTTGAATATCTCTGGGATGGGACTCAACCACTTCCCTGGGCAGCCTGTTCCAGTGCTGGACAACCCCTTCAGTGAAGTATTTTTTCCTAATATCCAATCTAAACCTCCCCTGGTGCAACCTGAGGCCTCTTCCCACAAAGGTGACAACATCTCTCTAAGAGTGAACACCCTCTGTCATTATAGTCCAGGGCTTTTGTTCTCCTGGTCTCCTATGCTTGTCTTCCTTCAATCTTAACATTGTTTGTTCTCCAGGACAAGAACTTTGCGCGTGCTTTCAGTGTCAAGCCCAGCATCATTTAAAACTATAAAATAATAGCTATAAAAAGAATACATCCAAATCTCTGAAGAAAGCTTATGTCTAACAATATGCAGTACTTCCATGATGTGAAAAATTTAAAAAACCTTTGAGATCCAGAATAATGAAAATCGTTCATTATAATAGTAGAAACAGGTGGTTGTACTAGCTCCCAAGTCTTCGCATCAACTTAGGAGATTTTCCTCCAATTGCAACTAGGTCAGTTTCAGACTTACAACTTTCATCACTCAAAATTCAGTTTGTAAATGAAAAACAGATTAAACTTTTACTCTCTATAAATAAGAACTGCATGTGTTATGTGGCCCACTGGTCAGTAATCTTCAGTCATTTCTTGCGCTATCAAGCTAAGATAAAAATTGACGGTGCAATGGGATTTGGCAGAAAACAGGAGCACCACAAAAACCTGCACGAAAGCTGTATTTGCCTTGTTCTGTAGGAAGAGGTTCAAAGTCAACACTAAAACTTCATCCTTTGCACGTACCATTATGCCCTGATGGAGGAACCCATTTCAGCAGATAGAAATTAACACCCATTGGGCTATACTGACCTACCTTACCTAAGCCTTTGATGGTCGCCGTTGCAACCTAAGTAAAAATATACATTTGCAGCTTCCCACCATCTAATAGAAATATTAACACTTAAGAAAAAATAGGAAGAGAAAAGACTTAGAAATCTATGTATGACAGAGGTCACATTTACATCACGCATCTGAGCTGAGGGGCTCCGAGAGGTCAATGCCAAACCACTTGATGCCAAACTTGCTTTCCACAGGGCAAAGGGGTGGCCGTACCCTTGCTAAGCCACCTCCATCTCCAGCCCCATGCCCAGTACAAAGCCACCGCTCCCAGCAGCACCGAACCACGGCCGTGTCCTGGTCTGCTACTGCCCCGAGACAGGCTGTAACCTTGGGCAGAGGGACAGGAGGCGCAGCTAGGAGAAGTAACATTTAGAGCTGCCACCAGCAAAACCCACTAGCGCTCATCTGTCAGAGCCCTTAAATTAAATCTAGTTTTATTTTTAGCTGTCGCTAGCTAAAGTAAATACATAAAATATGGAAGCGCTCAAAGGGCACAGAAGAATATATGCAATAAAATGTAGTAATTCTTTCTACAAGGCAGTTCACAATTTCAGAATTAAACAGCCTTAGCATTTCTTGGGGAAAGAGATTCTCATTAGGTCATGTTTTACATGAGTTACAGTCACAGTCCAGCACAAAAAAGGAACAATTTGTAGAGCACTTGGAAAATGTTAGGCACCTATCTATACCTTGCAGACAACATACGCTTTTATGTAGCTGTTACTAAATGCTGTTCCCTCAGATCTTGAAAGGTTAATATTTCTTGTTTGACTGGGCAAGAAAATGCTGAGTTTCACCTCGCAGTCCTTTCTGGCTTTCTTTTAGTCCTTTACCGCTCATAAAAGCCTTTGAAGACATTTTCGGAAATACGCGACTGAAGGGTGCACGCTGAGCTGCATCAAACTGCACTTAATTACAGCCGGCAGAGACTGAGCCTGGTCATTTTAATACAACAGCTCAGCACCTACACAGGTAAATTCAAAGCAATAAAGATATTGTATCTTCCAAAAATTTTGGCTTTTACCTTCTGTACCTCTTCCCTTGGCAGCAGGACTCTCATGGACACCCCCCAGCATCTGACAGCCCCAGCGCCAGCACCTCCCATTGATAGGGAAGACCCACTGCAGCTTATAAATCCTATTCATAGTCAATTTATTGCCACTTAGGGCTTTGGAAACTATAATTGACACCTGCCCAAACAGCAAGAATTTCCAAAGCTTCACTGGAGCTCAAGCTCCCTATTCTGGCAAGCAAGGAGAGCCCTTGAGTATCGAAATAAATTAGGCAGCATTCAATCAATGTCTGCAACTGCTTGTTTAAAAGGCAACATTTTGGAAACCTCTTGGGTTGCTTTCTTGGCCAGCTACTATGCTAACACTCTGTGAGAGGAAAAAGGCACGCTTCTCAAAAGGAACTTTATTTTCTGAAGTGCAAACTAATTTAATTCCAAGGGTAACTACAATATTTAAGCTACTTCTAACAGCTTGATTTCAAAAAAAGTGAAATGAAAAAGGCTGATACTACTTTTGGACTGATCTTAGGCTAACAGATCAAAAGCAAATGTTGTTACTGAAGTCATTTTGAAATGATGGTAATATATTTTTTTCAAGTGGAATGATTAAAAATAGAAAAAAAAAAAACCTGGAGGACTGTCCTGTTTATGTAGAACTCAGATACTGCCATTCTTAAGAGTCCTATAAACAACCCCTTCCGCTAATATAAAATTAAAACTCCAAAATTAATAGAACTTGATCTTTTTACTGTGGCTTATTACTTAAAACCATAACAAAAATACAAACTCAATCATAAACAAACAATTTAAATTTAAGTTGGTTACTTTTTTTGAAAAATATTTAGAATACCTTGCTTCAAATCATGCCGATGAAGAGTATCACTGACTCCTTTACACATATTGAAAGATGCAGGCCAACTGCCTAAGCTATTGGAAGTGAAGCCAGAATAAAATAACAGTTTAGATGAAGCTGGCCTTACAATCCACATAATGTTTTTTACATAGGACAAACTATGGCCACTTGTTAGCCAGAAGTAACCTTGGCTTCCTTCGGAAAGCATGCATCAAGTTGAAATAAAAATCAAGTCCCGCAACATTTAAAAACACCAAAATAAACTCTATTTTAAACATCAATTTTAAACATTGATAAGAGATGCTAAGAAGGAAAAATAATTCCAGGGGCTGGTCCGACTAACAACATAAAGCATGACAGCCAAAAGTGCCAGGACAACAGGCTCTGCTCTGAATATTAATTTGCCTTCCAACTGATAATTGCAAAGCTAACATTTACACAACATGGTCTGACAAGGAAAATCTCCCATCTCATTTAACAGGCAGTTCTGCAAGGAGTGAATGGAAAGCAAGCAGACAGAATACGTAATTAGGTTCCGTACTTGAAGTATTTGGTCTCCAGCAAGAAGTCTTCCATCTCTGGCAATGATCCCATCTCGATAAACCTCTTGAATGACAATGTTGATCAAAGGTGTTTCGTTGCCACCCACTATGCTAATTCCTAATTCAATATAAGGATTGGACCGATGAATTTCAATAGTAGTGATCTCTCCTTCAGGCAAGGTAGGTGGCTGTTGATTTGCTGCCAATTATTTTTAAAAAGAAAGATGATTAATATCCTTTATACCTCATTCACTTTCAATAAAGCAAATCACCAAAGGACAATGTAGACAAGCCAGACCACAATGGTTTAACAACAAACTAAACAAGCACAATTGGATTAGTTCCACTAGTTGTTGGAACACCTAGCTCATTAGAAACAGCTCTCTAATGACTTGGTAGCATCCATGCTTCCTGAAATGGGGTCATTTGGATCGGAAAGGGTATTCTGGACCCTTTCGATCCTATCCTTTATAATAATTTTCATATATTTCATTTCCAGTGGGGTCAGTTGTGTATTCACATTTGGTGATGATGATAAAAATGTGTTTTAGGCATTACCCCACGGTGCATGACTTGGTCATGCCTCTTCGTTAGATGGTCTCACAACCGCACTAGGAGCTGCCAATGAGTTACCAAGCCAAGAGAATGGAGCCCATTTCTGAAGCAAACATGGAAACGACTGAAAAGGAAAAGGGGGGATGCTAAAGGATGGCAAATACAGAGGAGAAGGAAGGGGACAGGACCACCTTCCTCTGTGGTAAGGCTCAGCGCTTCCTCTCTAAGATCCCAGATGCTACAGATGTTACTGCTCGTTCGGTGCAGATAGATGCAGGAGTTACTCAGCTGCCTTTTCGCTCGAGCAGGACAGCACTCCGTGTGTGGGAAGGCTGCTGATCCGGGCGGGGGGAAAGGGGAACAGGGGAAAAGAAATCTCATCTTAGAAAACAATTTTTGTAATTTTACAGAAAACACACTCCTTCCGACTCGCTGCAAGGCCAGTGCTACTAGCAGAGTAATATGACCTACTGCGCCATGATATGATAAATGATGATACAGCACCATGGCATTTGGCACACACCCTGAGATATTTCTTTCCTTCCTAACTGTGACCTTATCCCCGTTGTATGCTTGCACGTAACCAAAACCCACTAATATTTCTCCAGGAACTGCAAAAGAAAAGAGCCCAAGATGAAGATGCGCATTCATGGTTGGTAAGAGACAAGCTCTGACACCACAAATGTTTCCACATCTGATAAAAGAGACTTGAGAAGATAAGTGATGACATACTGTCTGCTACTGTGTTCTCCTCTAAAGGCGGATTGTCGATGCCGGGCTCTTCTGTCCACACGGGAAGGGCGGGCGAGGTGAAGCTCTGCTCAGCTGGCACTATTCCCTGATCTGCGTCTGGAGATAAACTGGTAGGCTGCTCTGTCCCACCAGGACCGCTCTCGCCCTCTGCTTCGGCTTGCAGCTTGCTCGTTTTCCTTCTCTCCAGAGCAACCCTTCGATGAGAAGCCCCAGGACACCTGCGAAGACAACGTTGACACCATGCTTCGAGTTTGCAGCAATGTTTGTAGCACAAAATGCCCAAGTACTACACCAAATTAAATCAGTCCTCTTCAAAGCCACAGCTTCAAACTAATCATAAAAAATATTAAACACATTGGATTTTAAGGCCAAAATATGTTTTAGTGGGCAGAACTCCAAAACAATACCGCCTTCTTCACAAAACTTCTACTATGTAATTTTTCGGCCATGAACTGAATGTGCCGTAACTCCTTCTGAATGTGAACTTATTCTGCTATGCACATTCCAGTTTCTGGAAGAAAACCTTGTTGAAAAGATTAAACAGGACTGCCATAAAATTCCACAGAATTGAAGCCCCTTTCAAAGACACATTTGGAGACCCACTGAAGCAATCTCCTTTCACCTTAGTAAGCCAAGAGAAGGAAGCATAGTATTTTCCTGGGGTCATTCTAGGGAGGAAAGAGATGAAAATTTTACCTATATTGCAATCTAAGTGTTAAAAGACTGAAAAAAAAATATGCTTGTCTAGGAGTTTGTATGAAAAGGTAGCAAAAGTAACAACTCTGCTCATCTTCTCCTCTTGAATCAGTAGAAGGCGTTTCATCTTCCTCCTGCCTCCCCTTTTTTCTTCCTGACTTCACACAGGAGGTGCCATTTTTTGCCCTCCCTCATGTAAGAATGCTCCATCAGCATTTGGCGCTTTACACTATAAACTTATTTTCGTGAGTTCCCATTATTCTTAATGCAATAATTTTTTTGCTTATGTTTAAAATCCTACAATAGTTTATTGCAAAGAAGGGCTGCAATGTTGGAAATTCACAGAAAGAGCCTTCATTTATTGACTGGTCTTACATTTACGTGTAGATAATTGGATGTGGACATCAATCTTACATCTGCCTGCGTGACAGTTTTGCCAGCGTCTGTTATTTCACTTCTTACAGTATTTGATGTCCTTCTTAAAGCTCCTGGAGCTGCTGACCACCTAAAGATACTCATGCTGTAGCAAGTGTCAGAAAAAAGGAACAATGGTCCTGAAAGGACGCCCTGTTTGGGAACTTGACAGACTGTTATAACAAAAAGAGAAACACTTTATTTTTGCAACAGGAGAAGAAATGTCTTAAGAGAGTAAAATACAGCAGAAGTCTAACGATGTCTTAACTTGTTAAACCGGAATGTTTTGAGAATCACAATTACGTTCTGACATTCTGTGAAAGGGATTTGATAATTATATGGTTACACTGGTTTTGTGTGAGGGATTTTGAAGAATTGTTAACAAAGAATGTTGATAAAGACATCTGTACAGCTTTTGTGACCCCCAGTAGTGTTATACCTACATAAAACTATATATATCTATTAAAAAATCCTTATATATATGTTTAGAAGAATAGCATAAGTGTGCTGTGAAATATGCATGAATACATACATTAGAGACGGTTCAGATTATGAAATGATACACTTAAGAAATCACTTCTTGGGGCTTTCCCCAAGACGACATGTTTTACACCTGATGGTCATCTCGTCTTCAAAGTTAAGCAAGTGCAAGCTCAAAAGACGAAAATTACTTGAAAGGTTTTCACTTTGTGAAAAAGTTCCTCTGATTTTAATGATGGAACAGGACCCTACTTCTTGGTTTTGCCCAAGTAATATTTACTACATAAGATCACTGGCACAGTGGGACTGACCGGCTAAGAAATCTGGCTGTTCTCAATTTGTTCTGGTGGCCAGAGACCCAGTTACTGGTGAAACTCAGCCGGAAGCTTTTATCGTTCATCATTTCACCATGTCAACCTCAAAACAAGAATCCCAACAGGCCAAGAAAAGGAAAGATACAATCCCTTCCCTCAAAATCTCTAAAATACTTTAGCTTGGTGGGTTAGCCCTACAATTCCCCAAATCTTACTGCTGGCAACAGGAAAAAATAGAGGACCAACCTCCGACATCACTCACTTCTGCAGCAACACAGCAAGTGGTAAATGCTCTTGCAGAGGAAACCTCTTGCCTACCAGGAGCTCTGACAGATGTGCTGTCCCACAATGATGCCCATGAGTTTAGGACAAAGCCACCCCAAGCTGCATGTCCTTGTGTCCCTGAACCGCTTTGTTATAGGGGTGCAGGTTTTCCGCAGAGAAGTGAATGAATAGCTCAAAATGGACACTGTCAGAGGACGACACTTCAGTCCCACCAAGCTTGGGACACAGAGTCCATCTAGCCTTACAGGACTATTTTATGAACCAGACACTTCCTTTGGTATCTTCTACCAAATCACTGTGCTGTTGACTCTTACTGAGCCAGCTCACAAGACCCGTGGATCCCAAAGGAGCTGGTGTAGATAGCAAAGCACACCTTGGAAATTATTAATCTTTTAATTTTTTTTTTTAAACTGTATCAAATCGGGACAGAACAAAAAATCAACCCTGGAAGTGTCCTATTTCTGTCAAAGCCTTCCAAACCACAGCCAGGTCCTCCTCCACCCTCCTTCAGAGAGCGCATTCCCCCATCGCTACCTGGCAGCTGATGAAAGTCGTCGCGCAAAATATAAATAGATTTGAGGTTTATTTTTGCCAATGATATTTAATTATCATTACAAAGGCTAATATCAAGAATTGTAAACAGCCTCCTGAGCACACCTACTCAGCTCAGTGGAATGCCTTTTGTACAGCACTCTACAAGGCAAAAAAGGAAAAATACCCAGGTTTTTCCCCAAATTAAACCAGTAATTGTAACAGATTATGACTTTCAGCCTGCTTTAGTAGAACTGCATTGCTAGTAAAGTAGCTGTCTGGTGAAGACATTAATTAATGGGATGCCAGTTCCTAGGTTTTTATACACAATGTGCCACCTACCAAGCAGCAAAGCCCAGTATTGGTATTCAAGCACATCTATAAGGAGATTTTTCATTTCCACTTGCAACGTAAAATGATTTTTATTGGCAGTAGGAATCTATTATTCACAAACAGCAAAACCATACAGCAGTTGTAACAGTTAACAAG
Organism: Chroicocephalus ridibundus; assembly: GCF_963924245.1. NCBI lineage: Eukaryota > Metazoa > Chordata > Aves > Charadriiformes > Laridae > Chroicocephalus > Chroicocephalus ridibundus. The sequence continues at coordinate 25,404,835 of NC_086284.1, forward strand.
TGGCAATAAATCTCTAAAGGTGCACACCTTCATGAATACTGTCTTTGCCAAATATCTGGGATAAAGAGCATTTTGGACTAAATCTCCTAAACAAGTTATGTACACAGATGGGCATCTCGGGATTAAAACGAGCACTGAAGATTGTTTTTATGGGTACAGGAATCTATTCTCATACAACAAATTGCATAAATAAGGGCTGAAATGAGACTGAAATGTGTCTTACAGGAACGGCATTTCATATCTACCTGCAAGGCCTGCAAGGCCATATCTACCTCCTTGGCTAGGAGCGAGAAAAAAGGCAGGAATGTTTTTGAGAATTTCCAGAAATTATTTAATTTCTTTCATGAATCAGGCTGCTCAAGAGTAGAGATACCGAAACAACCAGCAAAAGCAACTGAGTGACGTTACTTATCGGCAAACTCGAAGGGCAGTGGTTATTTGGGATGTAAAATGAGCTTCTGCTGATACTCTTCGACTCCCTCCTCTCCTCCCTTCAGCACCAGCTTTTGCGCCATTCTGGATGGTGACAAAGGCTTTTACCTTCAACTTCTCTTACTCCATATCTGATGGAGAAGAAAAGTTTAGGTGTTTTTTTTCACAGACAAGTCTGCTGGGTTTCTCATTTAAAAGCTGCCTTCTTGGAACACTAGCAGCAATCCCTCTCTGCAGATAAAAAGAGCTTTCATACAAAATTAAGATGTAGTTTACAGTGTATTCCATGGAATAACAGTAGGGGCTCAAAAAACACAGTTGCTCACTGACTACTGAAAAGAAAGATTTCGTTGTAACTTACACCATCAGCTCCAGCCCAGTCTAGAGGTTTGATAAAAGCAAACACACCAAATAGCCTCAAACCAGTTGCACTAAATCGTTTTCCAAGGAGGAGCTGAATTTAAGCAAAGACGGCAAAGAAGCAACCCAAATGCCTTTGCTATTGCTCATAAAACTTTGCCAGCAAAGTGACCTTAAACGGTCATTCTGGCAAGATTTACAGCTGCAATTCACAGTAAAACACGGTGCTGCTTCGGAAAGTTCAGTGTTTGGGTCTTGGTTTTTCTTTTGCCAGAAAAAAAAAAAAAAGGCGGGGGGGGTGGGTGGGGAGAAAAGGAGGCCCTAGAAGGTACCTAGATTTGGGAATTAGAGAAGGCTCAGGAAAAAGAAAAAAAGAATAAAAAGGAAAAGGGCCTTTGGTGCACATTTCCCTCTCCCACCCAATGATCTGAGGAGCCTACAAAGAGCCAGGTGGCTTTGGAGCAAAAAACCACCACAGAAAGTTCCTTCACCTTTCCAGCAATGGAAAGAGTCCGTAGGGCATGGAGAAACTCTGAATCTGTGGCCGATCCATGTACTCAGGTGTGAGAAATGACCTGCCAAAAAAAGGTTAAATCCTACAGATCCTCTTCACCTCTGCTGGTGCTACAAGGAGCTGGGTAGGGACAGGGCTTGCAGCTAACGTGGGACCGGGTGGGAAGAACAGAGTCCTGACTCAGCAGCACTACCACAAACACCAAAATAACTGGGATTGCCAAGATTTTGAATGAAAAAATTCTGTATTTATAAAACTAATTTTCCTGTGGATCTTGTTAATTTAAATCCATACATTAAGGATGCTGACTGACACACAAGGAATAGCTATATAGTTACTTCAACTCCAGAAAATACAATCCTATAATAATTTCAAACTTAACTTGACATAAAATTGGCTTGAATGTTGACCTCAACATTTGGAAAAATGTCTCCATTCAAAATGATAACTTAAACTATCATAGGACAATTTAAGAGGGGAAAACTGAAGCCCAACTCAAAAGCAATACATAAACACAATGCCTTACACTCTCATTAAAAAGTTGTATGAATTTCAGAGTATGTTTTTGTAGAGTTTCTTCAGGTCTGAATAATCCATAAGAATTAACTGAATTAAAATCATACACGGAGAAGCTCAATAATTTTTTGTTGGATTTCCTTCTAATAAATTTACCTTTGATATTTAGAAGTGGAATTGGCACCTACTTTACTAAGCATTAACGAATTTTCTACAGGAAGTGACTGGGAAAAGCAGTACAACTCAGCATTACTTGTATACTTTTTCCCTTTAAATCAAGATTACGTGCGTTGTGTTTAACTTTGAAAACCACAGTTTTCCAGTGAATGTGATGAAACTGAAAACTGATAAATCAAGAATATTTTCCTTTCTGCAGTGAGGTATCATGGAGTGCAATTAATGAGCATGAAGTAATCGAGTTTGTGTCTTGTGCTTCTCATCTCCTTGCTGGAGCAGCATGCAGTCACCTCACGCTCCGAGGTGCCTGCTGGATACGATGACATTTTCTCCCAGCTTTTATGCTCAAATGCAGCAGATTAAAACAACACTGGAAAATCTAAGTGTGAATGTTTTTAGACAGTGAAAACTAACCAACCATACCGCATTTCTTAGAAATACAAACTAGCTCATGTAAGGGCTTGTTGAGACGGGTTTATATTAATCTATGCTGAAAATTATAATCATGCTGAATTTTATATTTCTTTCCGACATTTAATGATCAGTAGTAGAGTTTTACTGGATTCACTAATCCATATAAAATCAAACTATGCAGTTGCTGCCATTGTTTATGTCAGCAATGATAATTTACAGGTGTTCAGAGGTTTGCAAACAAACTTAATTGAAAACTGTAAATCACCATATACTCAAAATGCGTATCGGCATCCCAAGACAACAGAAGGAATTGAAAATGAGCAGCCTTCTGTGACTGAAAGCTTTTTTCCGGCTGACAAACAGGAAAAGCTAGTGACTCAGCTCACTTGGATTTCATAATAACCTTGTGCATTAAGTAAATGAATATTTCATATATACCAAAAGAGAGCATAAACAGGGTTCCATGTACAGATAAATTATGTGGTCCTGTTGTAAACGGCCCTAATACAATTCAAAAAGATGCCAACCAAGGAAAATGGGCTGAAGAGGTAAGGGATACGACAGTGGGAAACCAGAAGACAAACCAAATATGTAGCAGCAGTCTGGCCAGCACTTTGCCTTTTATTAAAATCAAATCAGTTTAATATTAGGATTATACATTGAACAAACAGTTAGGCTTCCTCACCACCCTCAAGTCATCATATAGATCAGAAATTACTTGCCTGGAGGAAATAAGCGAGAGCCTAGGCTAACATGGACACCATGCGCAGAAATAAAAAAAGGAAAAAACCTACAGAGAAAGGCTCCTCATTAGTCCCCGCACTTCCCTGAGATGGACACGGCACATGGGTACATCCATGCTGTGGGCACAATGAACAACAAAACCCAGGCAACGCCAGGCTCACCACAGTCCGTAGGGTTGCTGCATGTCCTGCATGCCCAAGGTCCTCCCAGGCTCTGAATCCCCGGAAGCCGTCAGGATATGAGGAAGAAGGAAGAGGGCACGCTGTAAATACGCACGTGAACAAGCTGTTCCCAAGGCAGATGGTGGCTGCTCTCCTCCCCTTCTCTGCAGAGCACTTGCCTACACGCACACCCACACCACACCTGCCTGCCAAGCAACCTCGTCCACAACATCACCCTTCACCCAAAGATGGTCTTCAAGAGTCCCTAAATGGACAAAGACCAAGACTTGGAAAGAAGTTCATTGGGTAAATCCACGCACCTCTCAAATAAACCTTTCCATCCAGGTGGCCACCGCTGTCACTGGACTGGACCGAGGGCAGGGGGAGGAGGCACACAGTTAATACCACCCTCCTTTTGGGGAGGGCAACAGGAAAGGAAATCCCTCCGTGTCCTGCCACAGCCACTGCTATCCCTCCATCTGGGCCCGGGGCTTTCAATCCCAATGTGGAGGGCTCTTTGCCCAAAGAGCTGGCACAGATAAGACTACTGAACCATGAAACGCCCTCATTAAATGGACAACTGCTCAAGTTGACGCAGGAAAGACAGAAAGACAAACACAGACAGAAAGACAGAGTATCAAACTGAAAGAAAGCAAAGCAGGTAAGAACAAAGCCCATGATGAAGTCATGCAAATGGAAGGATCTCATCTCAGCCTGTGACCAAGGAGACCAGAAGAGTTCGGACTTGTACCATCCGTTTTTGTGAAGAGTCGCCAGACCATATGCTTGTTTTTACGAATGCTGACGACAAAAATGCTCACATATTGAATTGTATCTCCCTAGTGCCTTTTGTCTATGTACAGTGGGTATGCACAACGCTTATTCTTCTGGCTTTGATGCTTTTTTGCAGGGACAGTTACATACTCTTCTGAAACCTCTCTCTGTAAAATGAACATAGGTTTTCAAACAGAATTGAGTTGTACACAGGGAATATTTTCTGGTAGCAGATACAATTTACCTGAACTGGATCCTTTGAAGTCAGATGCATTTCCTTTGAACACATAATTTCCTTCTCTATGTAATTCCTCACTATACTCCTCTTATAATTTCATAAATCTCTAAACAGTGTAAAGTTAGTTGGTATAGATATGCATAATACTTTTTTTAGCTCTGACTCATTAATTCCACCGTATTTTAGCTTTAACATAAATGGTATGTCCATGTTTTTGTTCATGACTCATGCAATGAAATAGCTAATGGTTAAAAAAAACTTTATTTGTTTATTTACTGAAAATACTAACCAACCTATAGAGGAAACAAAGTCAGTCAAACGTACCCCTCAAAATAAGTCTAACATTTTCCCATTAGAAAAATGACATTGCCTTACAGAGAAGAATGAAATATCTTCACGTAGCAGGGTACTGCACACACGGTACAGAGGTAATTCCTTTGCTGGAAGAGCAAAGTGCACTAGTCTGCACAATATGAAGTATCATTCTATCCGAATTTGACAATCATAGAATCAGAGCACACCAGGTTGGAAGGTACCACAAGGATCATCTGGTTCAACCTTATAATAATCTTATTTCTCTCTTTCTATCATGGCCTCCTTTCAATATTTAAATATTTAGGGTAGGACAGCATAAAGCAGAACTACTATAAAATTATTAACAGTTTAAAATAAGGTCCTAAACATTTAGATGCAGGTAATGCGATGTGTATCTCTGACACAAAACCACTCATGAAAGCTGCACCACAGCTTCCCACAGGTGTGAAGTGATGAGTTTCTACCAAATTAACAGGGTGTTGGAAGTGTTCTATAAGCAATCAAAACAAACCAACAAAAAATCCTAGAAACTACATCATGCACGACATACCATCAACCTGTTCAGTAAACAGATTTATTTTTTTAAAACAGAGAAAAATAGGTCTTGCAGGAGTCTTGAGACCCTGTCCATCTGCTTACCTCAAAGCAAAATCAGTTCTGCCGCAACTGTTCCTGATAAAGGTTGGTTTAACATGTTCATAAATACTTCTCAAAGTGGGGAATATACAATCACCACCCAAGCAATCTATGCCAGTGCCGGACCATTATAAAGCCTTTTTTCCCCTAAAATCTGAACTAAACCTCCTTTGTTCCTATTGCACTATTTCCTTCCTCTTTGCAGACAGAGTTTTCACATCTCTTTTTCCCCTCCTTCAGCCTTTTTTTCCCTACCATAAACAAACCCCATTTTCTTTAACTTTTCTGCTAAATCATGTTTTTGAGAACTCTAATGAATCATGTCATTCTCCCCATGACTCTCTACAAGCGTTCTTCACTATTTCTGGTGTGATGTCCAAAACGGGACACAGTGCTCCAGTTGCGCACAGTTACAGACTGACTATTTCCTACTGTCTTCTACTGTGAATTTAAAAACCACCACCAACCCCCTCCCCAGCTCCTACCCCAAGTTTCTACACAAACTGGCCCACCAAGTGTGTAAGGAACATGCAACGCAAGCATCTAACACCACTCACCTGTTTTTGAGATGTGCCGCCAGGTCACATCGCTGCATGACTTCCTGACACACAGAAGAGAAGGGGCACAAAACGAACAGCTTGTCTAACAGTTTATGAACAAGAATGCTGGATTTTTTGCAGAGTTTAAAATGCAGTCTTTTTCGATCCAGCGGGCAGAAATCCTTCTCCTGCAGAAAGTTCCTTAGGCACTTGTAGCAGAAAGTGTGTCCACAGGGAGTGTCCAACGGCTGCAACAAGGGCTGAAGGCAAATGTGGCAGACCAAATCGTCGTCCACTTCATTCTGGTAGTTGTAGAGGTGGTTCTCCCTTGTCCAGTGCTGCTGGCCACACTCGAAGCACAGAGGGTTCAAGGAGGCATTCTGCTCCACCGAAGCCATGTCGTCACCGGTAGTCCCCATTGTACAGCTAAGAAGGCTGACAGATCTTCCTCCTCCTCCCCCTCATAGGATGGGGTTACTCACGGAAAGCTTGGAGGAAAGCAACTTCTTCCAGGGTGACTTACGCCCTTCAGTCAAGTGTCATTTTCTGCAACAAATAAAGAAATAAAAATTACTCATTTTGCAAGAATTATGAAAGTTCTGGTCAGAACTTTTGACGTCTTCTGGGTTTACCAAAACACAACCACTAGCCAGATTAAGAGAATATTCCTGTTTTCTGTAAATTTGTCATAGAAGACAGCAACAAAAAAAAAAAAAATCTGTACGTACGATTCCTTTTACAACACAAACATTTTAAGGCTTCATAACAGCTGCTGCACTGCACAGTTTTCCCCTGCAAGATGACCAGTTTGTGACAGCAAGGACACCGCATTATGCAATGTCACACAAGAAGCATGCAATTAGCGTCTAGCACAAAAACACCCTACTGTGGAACAATGGTTATATGACCAAGTAATTAAATGCATTCTTTAGTACGAGATTATGATTTTAATCTGGTCCTACTCTCTTTTTTGGATTTTGACTATTAATGTAGAATATTACACATTACAGGTCTAAATACATTGCATTAAAAATAACAGCAACAAACCGCTTACCCTGTTTCTTTCCATTAGTAATATTGCATATATGTCACCGCTTACCTTCAGGTTTTCTCTGTGGGTTGCTACACGATAAGAAGGACTGATTCTATTCAATATGCCACATTTGATTTAGTACAGGGGCTAGTAATAAAAATATGGAATAAACTAATCATACAAAGCCATTGGTTCCAAACAACTAACCTGTTTTGCTTTTTATCTAAAAAAATTACAGCACACTCAATGTGACGATAGTCATGTCAGTCAAAGGACTGTAAGTCTGTCACTGTGGGATTTATTTTCTAAACTTTGTATGTTATTAAACTTTGCCTCTCTTAAAATAGCTGCCTGGTCAGGAAACTGTGCAGCCATCAGTCTGCAATTCCAAACACTAAATCCTTACCCCTCCCAACCTTATGTACCCTTCTCTCTCTTACAAAATCACATTGCTTGACACTCGTAATGGGATGATTTAGAAAATAAAACAAATTTTCTCGCATTCTTAAATGAGACCTCCTCATTCATTAGTTTTGGTAAATGTTCTCATCAGTGGGGGGAAAAAAAAGATCAAATTTGAGCAACGCTTACTTTGTACCTAAATTCTTTACCGCAATTCAGCAAGCAACACTCATGACAGACACTTGCTGTATTCTAGCAGAGTAGCAGCAAGCATACGGAGAAATAAAAACTGCTAGTCTAGGTACAAGCCCATCTTCTTTATTTTTAGCTGCGGAAATGTAGTCATAAATATATTCTGAAATTCATGTGGAACACACGCATTTCACCATGTCTTTCTTTTTAAAAGGATCCCTGTTTTGGTTTTTGCCCCTTAACCCCACACAGCCAAGCACAAGACTTAGAGCACATTTTACAAGGATTATTATATCCTTTGACGCAAAAAGGATTAAATAGTAATTTGTAATCCAGGCTTCTATTCTGCCGTGGAAATTGATGCTCATCATTGCCCTGCCTTGTAGTAGATAATGTGCACCTTCTGGAAAGGATTTCACGAGGGAAGAGCACAGCCGTTCTTTGTTACTGGAGACTAAGAATGCGAAATGAGACCCCAAAAGAGATTACTCAAAAAACAGTCTTAAATGTATTATGTAAGACTTGAAAGATTGGAAAGCAGATAAGGAGAGCCGCACACGGGGCCCTCGTGCTCCGAGCGCAGCTCTCTCGCTCTGCCTTCATGCTACTGGATTAATGCAGAGGGGATGAGACTCCTCTAATGGCTGTCCTTTATGTAACGCAAAATAAATCAGATAAACGTTCTAGAAAAACACTGCATTGATTTGCGACTTTACCAAATTATTTTGCTCCGTAGGGCACTAGGAGAGGAATACACGGCACGTGTTGTATTGCACTTGTGCGTACCTGCAACACCTGCAGGCAGGGCAGGGGAATGGGACATGCAGAACGGGCAGAGAAAGTCATTTTAAGAGCGTGTAGCCCAACTGCTAGACCTGCTCCTGTTCCCAGTAACCCAGGTCCCCAGGAAGGAGCAAGTCCCACATCAGCACGGTTATGGAAACACCCAGGGACCATTCTGTGCACTGCAGTTATGGAGCTCCGGTTATGGACCCCTGACAGTGAGCATCCCAAATTCACCTGCTTGAAGGCTTCTAGCCATTTCTGTGCTTTGAAGTCTACGCGACGCATGGCTGTCTGCTACAGGGCACCAGGCAGTGTCATACAGCAAATATACCTGTGAGATACTTTGGCCATATACTTGCTATGGCCAAAGATACATGCACCCCTCTTTTGGAAGGTTGTAATTAAATCCTTTTGTGTGTTAAAAACTTTTTAAAATAGCTTACTATAAAATTTGATTGAAAAGTAAAATAAGAAAAGTTACTGAGAGACAAGACTTTCACTGTCATGTTTTAAATTACCATGACAAGCCTTCTTTCTTAGGAAAGGTATATCCAGAGACAAGCTCTATTTACTGAAACCACAAGAGTTTGTCCTCAGTGACCTCCCTATTGCACACCACTGAAGGAGGTGAGCAGACAGACCTGTTCCAAAGACTGCCCCATCCCAGTGTCTTAACGCTGCTGGTGCCCTTGCCTATGCTTTGCTGCGGTGGTGACACTTTCAGGCCAGGGGCAGGCTGTTTCTGCTGGCGGCTGACATTGCCTCTAGCCGCTGCCAGTGCCCTGTTAGCTTAAACAATCGATAAAACCCATATAAACTAACCCCACCACCTTTTCTGCAGCTGATGTGACCACCCTTCCGCAACTCTCTGCCAGCAGAGCTGTGGGAGATATAGATAGTGGATTAAAACATTATGTTTAAAAAAAAAAAAAAAAAAACAAACCACAAAACCAAACCCAAAACTCAAAAAAAACCCATCGAGATTTCATAGGATTATAGTATGCTTTAGATTGGAAGGGACCTTAAAGACCATCTAGTTCCCACACCCCTGCCATGGGCAGGGACACCTCCCACTAGACCAGGCTGCTCAAAGCCCCATCCAGCCTGGCCTTGAACACTTCCAGGGATGGGGCATCCACAGCTTCTCTGGGCAACCTGTTCCAGTGCCTCACCACCCTCACAGGAAAGAATTTCTTCCTAATAGCTAATCTAAATCTACCCTGCTCCAGTTTGAAGCCATAACCCCTCGTCCTATCACTAAATGCCCTTGCAAAAAGTCCCTCCTCACCCTTCCTGTAGGTCCCCTTTAGGTACTGGAAAGCTGCTATAAGGTCTCCCTGGAGCCTTCTCTTCTCCAGGCTGAACAGCCCCTACTCTCTCAGCCTGTCCTCACAGCAGAGGTTCTCCAGCCCTCTCATCGTCTTTACGGCCCTCCTCTGGACCTGCTCCAAGAGGTCCATGTCCTTCTTGTGCTGAGGACTCCAGAGCTGGCTGCAGTACTACAGATGGGGTCTCACCAGAGCGGAGCAGACAGGGAGAATCACCTCCCTTGACGTGATTTGCTTCCTTCACTGCCGTGCTGCATTCGGGGCAAGCCTGTTCCATGACTGAGGAATCAGTCACCAGGATTTGTATTGATTATGTACCACAGCTGCCTGATTACCAATTGCAAGACTTTTTACAGGCTATTCCCAGGGCAAAATATCAACCGATTTACAAAGTCCACAAACACAGTATTTGTGGTCTGAGTCACAACTGCGATGGCAGGCAGGGTCTCAACTTCACTGATGTAAAGCACTGCACCCGTGAAATCCACAATACCAGAGCACTGCCATTTATAATACCTGATATTATAGATACCCTGTATCTCCTATCACTGCAGATCACCAGCTCCACAGGACGGTATCAGCTCAGGAAAGCTGCAAACACGAAAACCAGTCAAAATTATAAAAAATATAAAGAGGGTAGAAGAGCCAGCCAGGCCTGTTATTCAAGTCATATAATTCCCTAGGAAATAATTCTCCCGGGACTTCATTACAACAGCCGAACAGTGCAGGTGGTGCCCTGCTTTCAGTTTTAAATCACAATCCACTTGGGAACTGGGCAAGACTGGCCATCCAACTGTGCAAACTTTTATTTTTATTTTAATTTTTTAAGTGGAGTGTGCATGAGAGCGATTTTAGACTGAAAAGGACAGCCTTATCCTTAGGCCTCCTCTAGTTCTGACTTATTGATTCAACTAACATTCTTTGGAGAAGCTTTACACATTTTTACAAAAGCATAAGATGTCAGGCTTTATACCTACATCAGATTTCATGATGTTTATTCCTTCTGTCTGAATGGGCACTATAAAAAAAAAAAACAAACCAAAAAACAAACCACAAGCAAACTGGAATTGTAGCAGTAACTTAGCCCTTTTACTATGGTTGTCTTTTTTTTACAGAAGTCACAAACGATTAATGCTAGTTTCAGTTCGAAGTTAATGGAAGTATGTATTTTGCCATGAATGCTCTCAGAGATTTAAGTAATCTATTTCTAAATTCTCTTATTAAAATCCTGGCGATTTAGAGCCCATTAACTGACTGTTCAAATTTTCACAAAAAAATCTGACTATACCCCAGAAGCAAATAACTAAGGAAAATATCTGTCTTAGCAACCAATCTCTCTAAAAATTATCTTTAATATACCACAATTTCCTATTTTGTTTACTAACGTATGCCATTTCCTCAACCAGAAGCAAAGGCCTTTGGTGAGTGATGCCCCGGTTCCTCTGCTGGACCCCAGTGTTCCCTGTATGCCAAAACCGCTGGGATGCGGATCTCCCAGTTCTGTGGCTAACAACGCTCCATGCTAGAATGGACATCTTCTCACTGAGATGTATCTAACCACTGAATTAATGCCTAATTTATACTGCGCGCTTTAAACGAACTGCAGGTGAGAAAATGCCCACCGGTATTTCCTGTGGGTTCGATGCCACCGGCTGCTGGCAGCTTCTTCTTATCCCATGAGGCTCAAAATTTTGCTGCCTGTTGCCAGCACAAGGATGCCTCAGCATATCCCTTTCTTATCCCTGGGGAAGGGAAGGGTATGGAAGGGAATAACAGCTATGGCGAAGGCTTCGGATGACCCTGAAGGCAGGCAGCCCTTTTTGGTCATATCTGTACTTGGCAAGGCAACACAACTGCTCTTACATATTGATCGATAACTCTGAACAACAGTGCAGCCATCACTCTGGCTTCATCTAAAAATGTCACAGGATTTCTGAAGTTGCTCTCCATGGCACCTGAGCACCCCAAATGGCTCGGAAGGATCTCAAGATGTCTAAATTCCCTGCCTTGTTCAAACACCAGGGCTCTGAACAGCATCTCTTAGCAGCCAGGAGTGGATCAACACAAGCCCCAGGAGAAAGAAACTAGTGTGGTTACATCCTTTGCTTACAAAAACACACCATAACCGATTAAAAATGAGTTCTTAGTTCCCAGTCCAGTATCCTTCACAGGAATTACAGCGTCAGGCTGATGACTCATAACTGTTTTCAAAGCAGACCCTCGCTCGAGTGGAAGAATAAAAGATAGCAGAAACTGTAATAAAAAACATGATGAGAATAAATAGGTGGCACACAGCACTAGAGGGGAAAAGTGTTATTCCACATCTTCCAATAAGCGTGACCTAGCTCATTAGATACAATCTCTGCTTTAATATTAAGGCCATACAGCAAACAAGTGAAGCAGAACTAGCAACTGGTATTGACTTTACAATATCCATGTTAATTATACCGATATCTGAGGGCTGCACTGTCTTCAAATACCAAACCCCAATTCGATTGTAGTCCAAGTTTATGAGACAGTAATCCTGTTAGACTCTTCCTCTTTTGAAAATGCAAACAACTGAAAGTGTTGTCAAAAGATGTCATCTGGCAGTTCAAAGTCAGGAAAAAACCTACAAGAGATGCGCAGAGCACAGCAATTAGACTGGGACAGATTTCTGCTAATGCTGCAGCCACACTGTCACTGCAATTATCCAATACACCTATTTTTTTTACCAACGAGCAACCCCTTGCCACATTTTTTTAAGTTGTTCAGCACAACGAATGGAATTTTTATAATTCAAACTAAATAAAATCGTGCCTGAGTGGTGACTTTGTTCCACTGAACCCCAACCAGGAAAGGTTGGGCTCGCAGTAAAACCATCTCTCCACTGATTATTTCTTCGCTGCTGTGTTTGGGTTTTTCGCTCCATCAAAGCAATGCCCACACAGCCAAGGTGTCAGCCCTGCACCAGATGTTGACATGGCATCATCGCTGCAAAGGCAACAGGTCCCAGGCGATGCTTTTCCTTCCCCACCTCAGGGGACACCATCCTAAAAAAGATGTGCACGCGTGCTCCCCTCTCTGGGTATTCCTGGATATTTTTCTGGGTTGCGAAACAAAACCCTGTTTAAATCTGGCAAAAAAGCAGTGTTAGGGAAAATTAGTAGGACCGTTAAGTTGTGTTTGGTATTTGTGGAGTGCTGCGTTTCCATGGCAACGGGGGGCTAGGGCTTTAATTACCTCCGCGCCGTTAAGGGCCCCCGCAGTAGAGCGTCGTGGCGGGAGATGCTGCCAGGTGGGGGAACGGGGAGGAGAAATGCCTGCCCTCTCTGCGGCGTGGAGGTGCAGGGGGTCCAAGCAACCACCACAGCAGGGAAGGAAAACATTTAAAGAGCGGGGAAACAGAGGGAAAGCACAAGACCATCCCACCACAGGAGTGAAGATGGACGACAGCCACCTCCCCAAACCAGCACCTCAAACCCAGGGATGCTCGACACCAGGGGATGAGTGGAGGAAAGAGATGGACGCGGTGCCCGGAGATTAAACAAGCGGCCAGAAGGTTTTGCTCAAACACGCGAAGGTCATCCTGCAGCCATTTTCTAAAGCACAAACGGAATAGCTTCTATTTTGGGACCAGGAGATTAAAATAGCTTTACTTTAGTCAAATTGGGTCTTGAATAAGACAAGGAAGATGAGGATTTTGGCCCTATGGAGGTGTCTGCAACGAAATACCCATTCTTTACAGCAAATGCTGAGCTACATCAGATAAATCATCTCAGAATAGAAGAAAAGGAGACAAGAGTATGAATCTTTAACAACGACACATCTACAGATGAAACTTTGCATATTCCTACTGCACAAGAGGAACACTGCAAAAGGAAGAGGTAAAATGCACGAGCCAAGCTAAACAAGAGCTGCCCAGGTTTGGATGGCTGAGCCGTCCTCCTGGCCTCCAGGGAGCCTGAACACGCCTGGAGGAGAAAAGGACTTGAACTTGCACCTCCTCCTCCACAGGCACGGCAGCCACAGCTGCCCACCTTACCTGAAGTCTCACTCACAAGTGTTTGCCCTTCTCTGTCATCCTGTTTCACAAGAGAGAGGGTGTCCGCCTTTACAATCTGCGAGAAGATCTATTTTCTGTGGGTACATTCAATTTTCTACTGAGCGGAAAGAGAAGAGCCTGTTTCTGGGGGCTAACCCTGCTCCGTTTCAGAAGCCACCCCACTGCAAGAACCCTCAAGTGTGGGACAAGCGCTTGTGGGCTTGAGATGCTCCCAGTTCTCCCAACAATGGAGCAGGTTCGCAGCTTTTAAGCCCAAATGTATAAAAAAAAAGCTTCACAAAACCTCCTTCAAGCTCCTAAAACCCTTTGGGGATTTTGCAGCAGCAAAAAAAAATAAATAAAAAGAAGCAAAGGGAAATGAAAGTGAAAACAACCCCCACTTACCTGCTGGTAGAGTCAAAACTAGATTTCCTTCCTAGAGCAAAGAGCATAACAAAAGCAGTATCTCATTACCGCTGCTCTAACAGGTGGGCTTTTATATCCAGTGTGAGCAAAAAAAGTACCTCGACAGTCAAAAATCCACCGCAAAGAGACTATTAGCGGGGCTTTCTTCTCACTGATGGAGCAGAGGAAAAAGGCAAGAAAGAGTAAAACATTTGCTTCTCCGCCATGGTTATTTTCCGCAGCGCAATCTGTCCACCAGCCCTTGCCATATGTGCCACCCTTTCTGTTTGGAGAGATGAAGGCAGCAGAAAGCTGTCCATCAAGATGCTAAACCTTCTGGAAAGCCCTCCCCTGCGCACTTTGCCCTGAAACGGGGACTTTTGTGGATGAACAGAAAACACTTAACTAGATTAAACGTAGCTGGTTCCTGGATATGCACAGAGACAATTTGATTTGATTAATTCAAGTTTTAAAGAGCTGGAGCGATTCAAAGAAAATAAAGAAGGAAGCAGTGAGCTATGTTCCCTTTTTCTGCTCTTTTGTATAACCAGCCCCCATCCCTACGGGTGTGCATGGAGAAAATTCAGGGAGACAACACTTGGATTAATCACAAAATGGCTTTGATGACAGAGAGAAGCTGGGGGTGGAAAGAAGCATAAAAGAACTTTCTGGGTAGTTCAATTGCAGAACTAACTATTTTCAGGGAAAACCACCAGCCCCATGTCTTCCTTCGGGCGTATGCCACCTTGCATTAACGTGTTACAGCTGGTTTCCCCCATCAACTACAACCCGAGTGACGGTGGAAAGCTATTTTGAAAGGTAAACCATGCTGTTACTAAGCAGTTTTTTAACTCAGCCACATCATGAAAAAAAAATGAAGCTACCCCCTACTAAGCTAACAAAAAAAAGAACAATCTCTCTCAAAACAAGGATTTCTAAGACCTGTGTGCGATGGAGCCAAGATGACAGGCTTTAGAGACGACTCAGATAAATGATAAGCCACGTGCTGTCCTTCCTCTCCTCTGCAGGAGCGAGCACCCATCAGCTGCGAGGAACCCATGACAACCTACGCCCAGAGGAAGAAACCTGAAAGTACAGGAGAAAGAGTGCAGGGGATGGTCTAGACAGAAGGTTTGCAGCTTCAGCCTCTAGCCTCAACCTGCCAACCAGCAGCCCAGCAGCTCAGAAGCATCACTTGGAGAGCTACGGCAATCCCCTAAACCGGTCTGCCCAGCCTAGAGACTGCTTATTTTCTCACTAATGAATGAAAACAAATATCACCACATCAGGACTCTCCAAAAAAAAAAAAAAAAAAAAAAAAAAAAAAGAAGAAGAAAATAAAAGCCTTCTCAAGCCCATAGTCAAAAGAGTGTTTAACTCGGGCTACCTACATGCAGGCCAAATTAGCCAGGAGACATGACCTGCTCGCGAGTAGAGGGTACCACACACAGAGTGATGGGTTCACCTGCAAAACCACCCCACTTGGTCTGCAGCCCAGTGCGACCAGGGAACTGGGAAGGCTGTGCTGGCTCCAGACACCCCTTGGCAAGAAGGTAACTGGTCCCAAAAGCACTGCCATGCCTGAGTCTGGGAATGACGTTAGGATGCCATCCGCTAGCTGACACTCGAATTAACTCCACAATAAAGGCAAGTTCTTTGATTCCTAACACTTCAGGGTGATGGCTGCGCCTCTCCCTGTTAACTCTGCTGAAGACATTTCGCTTTGCTGCTCTACATAACTTACTTTCCACCTAATTTCCAGGGAGCACTTTCCTTCTGATCCGTGTAAAACGGTTATTTTCAGAGCCAGCTGCCTGACCCAGCATTGAGCACACAGGAAAGGCAGAGCGCAACCTGTCCTCATGCTCTTTTGTGTTTATACAAAATGCCTCCATATTATTTTGTAGGATGCTTGTAGGAAAATAAAAACTTTACATTGAGATCTTCTGCTTACACTGTCACTATGTACCTGTACCATACCTCAGAGAGATGTACTCTGTGCACAAATACTGAAAATAAATGGCTCCACACACCATCAGAATTTACATAACAAGAACATGTTAGATCTAGAAGCTGTAGTCTTAAATATACAAATATTATCTTAAATAAAAAAAAATTTAAATATTTTGTATGTAAAGAGGTCTTTACATACACAGTAGACTAGTACTTGATCTGGGGCCCCCAGACAGGATTCAGAGAGGGAAGTGGACGTTGAGTTGACTATGTAAAGTCAAGTCTGGTTATACGGATTTGACAGAGACAAAGAACATGGAAGCAAAGACGGCACTGTGTTTTAGTACAGCTGTAGGAATCATGTATTCTCCGCTTCAGCCCTTGTAATTCCACAGCCACCAAGAAAGAGTGGAGACAACATCCGTTGAAGAAAAAAACCCAACAACCAACAAAAAACACCCCCGAAATTTTTCCTAAAACATTTCTCTGTCCCCCTAACCATGCTTGCCAGCTGGTTATTTCAATTACTTTCCCTATTAATTAGCTTGGCTGACTGCATGTTAAATCTACACATACATACGTATATTTGAAAAATAGAATTTCAGCACCTATTAGATAGGGAGGCCTTTACAGTGCAGTTACTGATCTGCTCGAGGTGCAAAGTTTGGCTTCTGCAGTGTCCCCCCTTGAATCCTGTTTGCGCTCTTAGAAATTACTTCAGTTAAAGCACTGTTGAAAAAGTCCTTCAAGATTCAAGTGAAAACATTAGCAAAGATGCACAGTAACACACAGTAAGCCAACAGGTCCTGATGTGTGTTCTCAAATGAGTGACAGGGGCTAAATATTAAGCAGCAATCTCCTGCTTCCCCCTTGCAGAATGAATAATGTGGAGGAGTGAGCGCTGAACTGCTGTTAACAGCATTTCTGGCCACTTTCCTCGGTAATCTGGTTCTCTGCTTAAAAAAATAAGATTCCTAACAAAGGCAGACAAATGAAAATCGTTATCTTCTAAGCGAGTAGTACAAATTAAAATAAAATCAAAGAAAAAAAAAGACACTAAAGACACTTAAGTGGTGGCACCTATGTAAAACACCAAACTGGCAGCCGTATGCAGAAATTACATATAGCAGATGTATTTCTATAACTATAAAAAAATTAACTAGAATAGAATTGTCCAATAAAAGTACAAGAGGGTTAAGTGCTCAGAGAAGGCTTCTTGTCCTACAAGCATACAAGGGCAAGGGTTAGGAGAAGTTTGGTGGGGTGGGGAGGCATCAGGGCTCCAACTGCTACACTCATCTAGCGAACAAAAGCCGAGCTGTTAAAAAAACAAAGGCCTAGAATTACGACAGAAAAATGCATTTCAGTTCTCAGATACTTAATCTTGAATTTTCAAAACATACAGAAGACATTTACTCACACCAGTAGGGAATTCTGGTTCACCACATTTTGGGAAGAGTGGGAAAGGAGCGATGCGCTGAGGAGCCCCACCAGGTAGGACGTTCAGATTCCTAACTTCAGGCACCACTTTTCTGTACCCGTGGTCAAAATGGCTCCAGCAACAGAGGCTGACAGAAGCATGCTACGTTGGGAAGGAGCCAACCTTCTCCTCCTCCTCCTCTCTGTCCAATCTCTTCTCAGCAGGCTGAAATTTTGCATTTGAGATTCTGTGGGGGATGATACAATTTTCACTTCCTCATTTATTCTATGTATTCAACCCTTAAGAGCCAGCTCTTAAAATACCAGTCTTGCTTTGAAGGATATTACTTCATTAGCATTGCTTTTGGAAAAAGGTCTTTAAGAGGCAGACGATTCAGCCTCAGGAGCGCCCATCTTCTTTGCACTCCCTAACCACAATGCTCATTTTCCCAAACCAAGCACTTCTCAACAAGTTAGGTTTGGTTCACAGACATAAAAAATTCAAACTCTCATTTATTTCCATACTTTTTTTTTTTCACTCCTAACCCATGCTAAACACTTTCACATGTTTTATGCCAGATACTTAGACGAAACATTTTTAAACTTTATAATCTTTTCTTTTTTTAATTGCTATATTGTCCAAGAGCCAGAAACCACCACAGACAACACTCCTACTGCGCTGAGAGCCGTGCGAATGAACCCAAAAGATTATGCTGTCTCTGTGAGATAAAGACTCACATTCCCATGGCATATATCTCCTTTTCATAAAAAGGGAGCAGTGCGGTGCACCAAGACACTGAGACCCCAGAAATACTACACAAGGTCCATCACTGCTGTAGACACTTGCCTACCCTTGGTAGAGAAGCAGCAGCAGCTGTGTTGATAAGGCAAGGTTAGCTTGATGCAATGGCACTAGCATACGATGGAGTACTTGGAAATAACATTTCCAAGCTTCTCTGCTCCTATCAGCAACAATGGGGATTCGAGGAATTAGTCAGAAGCTCACCCGCAAGCCGCTGGTTCATAAAATCCAGATCTCGTAAGAAATGACTCAAACTTACTATCAAGTTCAGAGCAGTCCAGCGGCTCACAGGAACAGGATCTAATGGGTCCAAGAGACTATGCTACAAGTTATCTTCACCTGGCACAGTCACTAAAAAGCTAAGGAATACCCCGAATGCACACTTTATCCTGAAAATGGTCCCTTCTGCATCAAGTTTGTAATATAGAGAAGTATGAGGGAACCCCCACAAAAAAATAGTCTGCTCTATAGTTCTTAGTTTCCAGCTAGACACAGACATTTGGGTCAGAAAAACAACTTTTCACATTTCTGTAAAGAACATTTTAATACTGCAATAAAAAGCAGCCTTGATTTTCATTGGTTTTGAGAGTTAAAAAGATAGTAATTCCAATTTAATGAACCAAGAGGTTGGCAAACAGGGTAATTAAAAGCCTTCATCCTGTCCTTTCTGTCTTCCAGCTGAAAATCAGAAGCACAGTCAAGAACATGATGAGATTTTCATTCAAAGGAGACATCTTACTTTAAAAACAGCAGACTCAACTACAAGCAACACTGTCTCTTATTATCAGTCATATGGGATTAGAACACAGAAACAATAAATAAAATCCCAGGCAACTAGTCTGCTTCCATATATCGAGTGAATGCAAAGAAAACATATAAGGAAAAGGAAAGAGTCCTGAAAAGGCCATCCTAGCTGAACAATTTTAAGACAGGAAAAGTAAAACCTTTCACAGAACAGATTAAGTTACACTAGAAAGCTACTACAATAATATAGCATACTTTAGCTAAAAGGAGTCATTTGCATACATTTCCCTTTACAAACTTCAGAACTGGAAATATATGAACTCGGATTTACTGCTTGTCCATACAGACTGGTTTCACTGAACATGAAGTTTCAATAAGGTTAAATTTTGACCTGATACTTATTTTGTTGTTAAAGCATACTGTGATGCTTTAGCTTCAGCCAATCCTGACTCCTAAATGGAAGTAAATATAAAGCTTAAAGGGTTTACCAGGAGTCTTGGGTTTTTTTCACCAAGTACATGAAAGTAAACCACTGCACCTTTCCCATATGCAATAGAAGATGGATTATTATTTTTTTTTCGATGCTGCATCTGGAGAACAACTCATCTGCTGGGGCTCCAGCTGGCTGGAAACCCACGTTATCCACTGCCATCCCAACTCCCTTCAGACTTGTGAATGCAACCAAGGGGACACTTCGGCTCAGAGATTCCTATTTAGCTGCAAACTGGGGCTCAAAGCATGCGATGAACTAGCTATAAAACCCTGTCCCAAATAATTATTGTAACCATTGGTACACAGCACGCTTAGGGTAAGAAAATTACACAAACAAAACTGCTGAACCACACCAACAATTTCAAATCTTCAATTAAAAAACCTCGTAAGAGCCAGACCTGACATCTTACTTGCTCTCACATTTTTCTCTCTCCCTCCTTCCCCTCCCCAAATCCTGAAAAAACAGTGAAACAGGAACTATTCTTCTGGGACAGACACTTCCACTTGAAAATCTGAAGTACAGTTACTTCAGAATACTTACAAATGAGAGACCTTAACGTTTGTTTTTCTACCAAGAACTCCTGAAAGCAAACAGATTTAGCAAAAAAAAGGAAAAAATGCATGAATGATCTTGTGTTTCTCGTTCTGTTTTTTAGAAATATATCATCCCTTTTTGTTTTTTAAAAAAAGTCTTAAGCAGAGGACTTGTATTACTTAAAGTCTGCATGCACTGCACAACGAAATGAGAAGCCTTTTTTTTGCAAGGTGGTTATAAAGGCTACCTGGAAGTTTACCAGGGTTTCTAGGATGCCTATTGGAAAACCTTATGGATAACTGTACAAGTATTTCTACATACGTATCCTAGGAGACCAAAGAGCTTTCGCATTTAAGAGCTTATTTCCCAGCCACCCTCTCGATACACATCTCATGCATTTATACATAATACAAATAGCTGTGAGAAAGGAGGACGTTGGTTTAATTTCAGCCAGAACGTACGCTGACCTCTGCTTATATCAGTGTGTTTCATTTTATTTCACTTCTTTCTCACCTTCTGACTACAAAGATGTCAGAAATCTCAAAGTAATTCATGAAATGTGTTTTTAAACTTGAATTTTACAACTGAGCAAAGCTATAAATTTTAAATCTTTAAAAATTCATATACATAGATGCAAATCACCAGAAAGAGCCTTTGTATTCATGCAAGTGAAATTTAGATTCCTGATCACATCATTTCGCAAAGCATCAACCTGTTAAATACAACATATCAGAGAACCACATAATTTAGGAAAAAAGCCTCAGAAAGAGAAATGCAAAAATAAAAAAAAAAATAAAATTAAACAAGAAGCACAAACAAGCTAATTCAAGAGAGACTCACTTTCCACTTCGGGTTAGAATACCCCATGCATCTGAAACAAGCCGAACAGAAAGCATTCCCTTCGTTTCTTGTTTGTAATTCTCATCACGAGGTCTAACCTGCAATTAAGCACTCGGTGCCCAGCCTCCGAAGAAGAGCATCTTTAAAATGCCGAGCGGAGCCCTGGAAACAGCCAGGTACAATTCCTCAGCAGCCGGCACCGAGGATCTGTTACAAAACCTGCAACACAGAGCACGACAGCCCATTCCCATCATCACCTTTTTAGTCTATGTTTCTTACCCTTCCATCCCAGCGGCGGAAAGGAGGGAGCACAGCGTACCTGCCCAACATAAAGGAAAAGAAGAAACAATATACTGTTGTTCTCCCGGAGGAGGGGATATCACATGACAACAGGGAACTTCAAGGAAAAAGGTTGTCGGCATGCCGGTATACACAAATTAATTCACTGGTGGGTAATTAAAACAGGGCCAGCCCCTCCTATAACCACTAAGCAGCTCTCGGGGTTTGATTTACTTAAAGCAGTAAATTCATCTCATCACCCAACCTCGGACGAATAGGAGGGAAGCCCCGAGAGCTGCGGCTCGGTAAATACTAACCAGAGCAGAAGCCAGCGTAAAAGATCCGCGGGCGCTCTCTTACACCGTGTCCTTTTCAAATCCTAAAAACCTAACATTAAAATTAACCGCAGGCTAAAATGTCGCCAGCAATTTCTCATGAATGCATAATGAAACGGGGCTACTACACCTAGCGCACCACAGTTTTGTAAGCACGCCCGGGGAGCATGTGCGGGTATCACACGCGCAGGAACACTTACAATAACTCCACGTATATTATAGTGGCTTTACAACACAGACAGGACATTTCAAATTTCTGTCATGCTCTCTCCATGTGCTATGAATGTTACGTAAAGCAAATCAATGTTTGCAAGAAAAACAACGGATTCAATTATATAATGTTATTTTTCTTTCCTCCCCTCCCTCTATTTCAGAAAACTCTGTTTTTTTAAAAAAGGAAATTAAAATGCAATGTTGAAAGTGTTCTCAAAACTGCACATACTTTCTGAAAAAGTCTCAATTTCTGTGTAGTTTTATAATTCAGTATCTCAATACTAGAGGAGTATTCAGTGCAGGAAGTCAGTTTTACATCCTGAAATTACTCTGCTTTTGTCAATTAAAAATGAAGAAAAAAAAAGAGTATTCTGTTTTTCTTTCAAATTAGCTAACTTCCTGTCTTTTCAAGTACTAGATGTACTGCATATTTGCAGACTCACAAACCACTGTCTTCCACAGCAGCTTTTATAAAGTCCAGTATATTGGACTTCAATAACTCCACTTTCAAATTGAATACTTAAGTATTATTTTTCCATTATACTGGACGTAATACAAATGACATGCAGGAGAGTCTACAGCCAGCTAAATGCGATAACCACCATATCCCTCAAGACATCGTCCTCTCCTTTTGCTTACTTAGTTCCATGAAGCGGACGAAATAAAAACCCTAAACCTACAAACACCACCATAAATCAGCAGGAGACGAGTATGCTCCAGTGGCCAAGGGTTCAGTTTGAGGTCTCAGTGGATGCTTCAGAAAACTTCAGGGTGGTCTTTATACCACCCTCCACTTGAGAAAACATGACGATTGCGAAGTAAATTACCCGTCTGAAAAAGTACCAAAACTGTTTTTCTTGACTCTTTTTGGCTTGGCATGGTCTTAAACAAACACGCTTGGATAAACAGCGTAACGAAGAGGACCAATGTCCTTCTGGTTCATAGGACAGCTGCATGGCCTAGACAAGACATCACCCCTGGTGAGGCCACCAGAGCAGTTAAATTGTCTAATTGGAAGCGAGGCCCATTCTGCTCCTTCCCATGAAATAAAACCTGCAATGGTATTTCAAAGACCCAGAGAGCTCTATGGAAACTTTTGACCTCTGCTAGAGACATTTCCAACAGCACTAAAATGACGACGTCGATACTGTTTATGCTAGACTAGAGGTGTTTGAGCATTTGCCTGTAATACACCATTTCATCTGGAGAACCAATATAAATCAATCCTGGCTACAGCGTTCCTCTGTCAACACACCTCTGTCAACAACACCTACATGGGCTTCCTCTAGCACACAACTGTCATTAATTCAAAGTAAGTCATGGCTAGAAATGGCATTTGCTAAGATACCAAGATTTTTATCGTGGGGATCTTAGCTGTACTGTGAAACAGCGTGGTGAAACGCCACATGGCAAAGGAAAGGGGTAAAAGCAGAGCATGAAAGCTGTTCCCCAGCCCAGCCCCGCCGCTGCAAGGTTCCCTCCAAACCCCCAAGCACCCGCACTGCTCTCACTGCCAGTGGAGGTGGACTGCCCCTCTACTCTGCTCTGGTGAGACCCCATCTGGAGTAGTGCATCCAGCTCAGGAGTCCTCAGCACAAGAAGGACATGGACCTGTTGGAACGGGTCCAGTGGAGGCCCACAAAGATGATGAGAGGGCTGGAGCACCTCTGCTGTGGGGACAGGCTGAGAGAGTTGGAGTTGTTCAGCCAGGAGAAGAGAAGGCTCCAGGGAGACCTTATAGCAGCAGTACCTAAAGGGGACCTACAGGAAGGATGGGGAGGGACTTTATCAGGGAGTGTTATGATAGGACACAGGGTAACGGCCTCAAACTGAAAGAGGGGAGATTTAGATTGGATATCAGGAAGAAATTCTTTACTGTGAGGGTGGTGAGGCACTGGAACAGGTTGCCCAGGGAAGCTGTGGATGCCCCATCCCTGGAAGTGTTCAAGGCCAGGCTGGATGGGGCTTTGAGCAGCCTGGTCTAGTGGGAGGTGTCCCTGCCCATGGCCTGTCATGAACTAGATGATCTTTAAGGTCCCTTCCAACCCAAACCATTCTGTGATTCTGTGACAGCCAGGATCTGCCTGCTCAGCCAATGGGCTGAACTGAAATTCTGGGTTTGGGCCCCAAAACTGCCTTCAGGAGCCATGCCTTCAAAAGACTTGAATGGCCGAAGGAAGCATGTTCTCCTCCTGAGTCATGAACCTATTCCCTCCATCAACACAGGCTTTAACGCACAAAGTCCGCAGTTTTTGCAGTGCCTTTGCAGCAGGAAAATTAAGATTTTAAGATTTTATTTCAACTAAGCATGCCAAATGATTGCTATGAGCAGCTGAATAATGAGACTTATTGGAAAGAAAGAAAAACTCACCGCAAAACCCCATATTACACTAACCTCAAGAAAAAAAAGATGTATTTCCGAAGGAAGAGGTAAACAACTTTTACCCTCATTAAAAAGTTGAGAAATGTGCACACCACCACTAAAATATAATTAATACACAGACTTCAGAAGAGTCCAAAGGAGCAATTTAATTAACCACCTGCTGATTTCATAAATGACAAGAACACACAAAGGTAATGGCACCTTATAATTGAAAATGTCCTGTTTAGTTAGTTGAGCAATTGTGCTGTTCCATGTTGTGCATAAATACGAGGAAACATATTTTGAACTCATCACATTTTAACTTTGTAAGGTGTGACAGAACAACGTACTGCCCGTGATACAGTCACAGTACGCTCCACTTACTTAATGTCTTTACCCAAGAACCTCAAAGTTACGGACAACCATAAAGGTCTTAACCTTTATGAACTCTTTTGATGGGCTTTTTCCATGCCCTCTTCAAAAACACAGAAAAGCTAAGAGGAAAGAAGCAATTTTATTGGTATGCCACTTCAAACAAACTATTGTCTCATGGAGGGACTCAGTAGTTCTCCCACTTTCATACAAAGGAATCCTCTGTAAGCCCCATGAAATACTTCTGTTGATGATCTTGTAAACTCATTTTGCAATTTCTCACCCTTTTCCTTCACGTGGGAAGAGCTTCCTTTCAGCTACTACATCTTTTATTAAAGCTGAAGAGAAGCAGCTTTTACCAAGGTGGGAAAAGAACATAACGAAATATGTGAAAGGCTCTTCCTCATTTTTTTCATTGGACTTTTCAGGGATAAAGCCGAACTGAATTAATATTCCTCCTTGCATTCACAGAACTCAAAATGCCTTTGTGCTGCTACATTACAACCATCAAAGTCTATTTGACTGAACATGAAACAGAGCAACATCTGAATTTATGAGCTGTCCATCTCCCTGTCTAATGGACACACTAGGAGTGTTCATTTATACCTGCTTTGGGGCATACATAATTTAAAATAACAGACTGATGAGATTCTTCAAGCATAGCAGAGTCTCCACTGGAAAGCTGACTGCTAGACTAAAAGATTTTCCTTAAAGGACTGAACAATATACCATAAAATGAACCTCAGCGGTCCAACACACAGCAGCAGTGGCACACAAGGAAGGATGGATGGATGGATGGATGGATGGATGGATGGATGGATGGATGGATGGATGGATGGATGGATGGATGGGGCTGCCTTGTACATCAGCCTCAGGCTCTCTGGTCCCACCTCTCCCCGCTATCAGCAGGGCTGGGCTGACATCAGTGACTTTACATAGCATTGGCTCCCTGCCCACCTACTCCAGGAAAAGCATTCCTTAATAGAAATTGTACCATTAAGTGCTGATCCCAACAGCACCGCTGTACGATGTGTCCAGCTGAAATGATTAGTTTGCGTGTACACATTAAATACACATTTCTGCAATTTTGCATCCAACAGTGAAATCTCTACTTACTGGTATTAGCTGGCCATGTTTATTGTTCCTGAGGGTTTCCCATCCTTAACTGTTTATGATATTTACTTAGTCTGTAGCAAACCATTACCAAGCCTACCTAGCTGTATTAGCTGCCTGTCAGCGATGTCACCAGATATGTAAACATCTCTTTAAAATGATGAAACCTCCCATTACTTTTATGCACTATGGTTTATTTACCGATTACATGAGGAAAGAAGGGTTCTTGAATAAATATCATAAAGCAGCCTCTAATAATTTCTGTAACTCTTTTTTAAAAAAAAAAAAAAAAAAGTCTTCCCAGTTTACATGTGTTAACTCTTTAAGAGCATTCACATCAGAAACTGGCAGGTGCCAGGTACTGCCTGTGCCCCATTTCCCAGCAACAGCACCTTTGGGTTCCTTGTTAATACTCCCTTACGTATCCTTCTTCGAAGAATTCTTAGGCATCTTCCCGCACGACTGAACATGGAGCTGTTTTCCAAGGATTAATCATGATAACTGCTGCATGTTTCCAGGATGCATTCACCCTGTGAAAACGGTTTAGATTTTCTGCTTCTAAATGTTATAGAAAATATATTGCTTAAATTGTAATATATCATTCAACTGCCTGCAGCTTCCAAAACAATCTGGACTGCTCAATATTGCTGACTTTTTTCTAACATTTACTATTGCAATAAACTTTATCAGAAACGTTCACCTTCTTCCATGCCACTAATATATTTTGAAAGAAAACAATGCTCCACGACTCCTTGAAAGAACTCCATTTGCCCATCACACTCCTCCCTAACAGCTGTGCTCGAGGTTTCCCAAGTGGTCTTGCCTGCACTAAGAGCACATCCATAGTACACTGATTTCACATGCTAGGATAACTAGGTAACAAGCATTAGAAAAGAGACTGACCACTGCTAAAGAAAGGCTTAATCATACAAGTATTTGTTACAAATGTCACGTCCTGCTGGGGAAAGCTTTCAAAGATAAACGGTGTTTGTGTAACTCACCGAAAGTCATCTGGGATGGAGGACAGGGGAAAAGGAACAGGGAGCCCCTCAGTAGCACAGAAGAGCTCTGACTTTTTCACAGAATATCAGAACTTGCCACTGAAGAGCAGAAATATCAGATCGTGAAGATGACCTTCCTCAAAACCTGCCTGTAGGAATTCCTGTACTGCTCAAGTTTGTTTCTTTTTAAATGGGTTAAATGCTGCCTATTTTCCCCTATTGACAGGAAGATTACTTTTCCCTTTTTAACACAATTCTCCCAAGTTTTCTGCTACACAAATTTGAAGAACAAGAGCTGTGGTGGTCTGTGGCTTGTTTATGAAACTGGCCCTTACCCTCTCCCCAGGCAGCCGGGCATCTTCCCTCCTGCCTCCCGGTGATCCCTGAGCCCACTTCTGCGAAGACACAGAATGGATGTCAGGAGATAAGTTATTAAGTGATCAAAATACACACAGAAAAATAATTTGTTTTAAATATTACATGGGGGATGTAAGCAGTTTATTAATTGCATCTTCTAGATTAATTTCTGATTCCATTAGGTCGTGACACAGTGAAGTAATTTAAATCAAGGGATTTACAGCATTTTGAATTAGTTTAATAATGCTAAAGCTTACTGTATATATTCAAGTATTTAATTCACAAGAACTACCTTTTTTCACCAGCTTATAAAATTAGTTTCAAAACCTAATGTATTTCATTAGCATTCCTGGTAGAGAACCTTATTTAAATTTTACAAGAATAATGAAAATAAACAATACCATTTCATGTTTAAATACAACTTAAACTTTTAAACTTAGAAGTATTCACTTAAACAAATCATGCTGCTTATCACTACAAAATTAGATTCTTTCAGTGCAGTAATATTGGGGTTTTTTCTCTCCTGCCCCTCCTGCCACCAAAGACAGCTTATGTTCGACTAGTACCCACTGAACAGTCCTTCCATTCACTGGTATTTCACTGCAGAACATAATTTTGGAAGTGGCAGAGTCTTGCCTTGAGCTTGAATTATTGCCGCCAAAAATCTCATCCTTCCAAAATTTCCTTTGCATTGTCAAAATTAGAATGAATAGAAAATAAAGTACAGTCAACACCGTTTTTCATGTTTCTCTGCACAGGAGCAGCTCGACTACCTCAACACCAGTGTCCCCGCACAGGATCCACTTTCATACAGCCCTGTCCTGGTTTGAGACAAGCCCGCTCAGATTCTTCAACCCAGCAGCTCAAACAACATTTCTTATCTTTTAGCAAACACCTGCTATTCACTATTTGCATTTCACAGCCTTTCCCATAGTTTCTGGTGCTAAGAGCAACCTTGAGGGTGGCTTTCACTAGCACTGTCTCCTTTCACGTTTCAACAGATCAGGAGAACACGGATGCTCAGCTTCCAGGGCTCAGATGAGCTAACTTCTATCTCACAAAACCAGAACTTCTTTTACCATCTCCCTACATCTCTACTAGCATCACAGCTAGAGGGTTATTGTTTAAAATGTCTCATGCATGTGCGTTACCTGTTTTTAACGAAATAAAAAATACAAGTAAATTATTCAAATAAAATATACAGACTATCTGCTGTAAAACTGACCTGGCAAACAACCTGAGAATTCCTTAAGTTCACCAAATGTCCTTAAACTCAGTTTTCTGAATTGAGAGGAATCTATTCTACTGATACATTCGCTAAGCAATTTCTTATAGAGGAACTGAATTAGGAGTTGAGGACAAATTTACTTCTTTCCATGCCAAACCCTGCATTCACTTTGAGGCTTTATAAACTCCAGAATTCCTAAATATGTGTAAACCTCTTAAATAAACAAATAACTAAAGCACTGAGAAAATTTTTCTTCCAGAATTACTTTGTAGCATAACTAGAATGGTACTTCTCCTTCACTGCAATATTATTTTGTGGTACTAACTCAAAAGTTCAAACCATTTTCATTTCTTTATTACCAGTAGCAATCTAGGAAATGCTGCCATCAATAGTAAATCTACATGAAGTCGCACTCCTCTGGTGCATTTTGTGCATAGCAATCAGTTCATAACGTAATCTTGTGTTGTTTAAAATTCAGTTTATTCTTCAATTGCTCTGCTAGCCAGACTCTAATTTATTATATTTTCTGGTACATTTGATTTTGGATATTATGACATTCGGGCTCACGCCATTAGAGAGGAAACATAAAATGGTGAGGATGTCTAGGGACAGCTGAGAGTAAGATAGCAACAGCCTGGAAAATTAACAATATCACTGTCTCGGTGCTCAGCTAGACCTCTCCTGCATTAGTGCTAAAAAAAATTCGGCAGTATTTCTCCAATATAGACTTGACATCCAGGAATAGCCTCAGCGGCACCATAAAACCTCAGCTATTGCAGCGGGCAGCTCGGGTGATTGGGAGGGCGGACGGCAGCCTCCAAGCCCGCTGGGGCAGCTGAGCTGCAGAAGAAATGAAACACGGGTCCTGCTGCGGCTCTGAGGCCACCAGAGAAACTGATGCGGTTCTAAATGCCACCGATACTATATACATTGATTATTTTTTTTTAGCCTTGCATTGTCTCGTTTCGAGCTACCGTTTCTTTCTCCTGGCACCCAAGGTGAAATGAGAGGCAGCGGCCAGAAGCCTTCTCAGAGCATCTTTCTTGAGAACCCTGGCAGAAGGGAGGGCTTCGCCCCCTCCTCTGACTACATTAACCTTCAGGGCACGCTGCCAGCCCCACCTGCTTACTCAGGATTTTGCCAGCAAGGGAAGCTCTCACCACACAGATTCGTCCTTCGAAGATGCATCTTCTTTTGCATGCTTCTTACTTCCCCCTGCTACATTTGGCGTTTGAACTCCTGCATCCAGAGGACGGAGGGGCAGTCCTGGCAGAGAAGCATCGGGCTCCTGGATTCACATCCAACCTTCTTCCCAACAACAGATTCTGACAGCTTCAAACATGAAAAATCCTCACATGCCTGCACAGCTTGCTCTCTCACAAGAAATTCCACATTGGGTTTTGAAGAAAATTTTTATTTCCCTTCTTTTCTCTGTTCTTCAGAAAATCTGAAGACAGCTTGCCAAAATAATTCCCAAGAGTGAACTCTCTGCAGGGAAGCCCAGGCAGCCGGAGCCGCGAGATGCTGCCAGCGTTGGAAAGAACTTGTGGTGGGGGAAACCTGGCTGGACCCAAATCCTCACCGATCACTTTGTCCTCCAGAAAAAAACAAGCAGGCTACTTCTCCTCTATAGGACAATAAAGTTTTCTCCTGTCTCTAAGCTGTCTTGTAGCTCAGGCAGTATTGCCACCTCCTTCTAAACCTCATAAGCAGTAAGGATTTTACTAATGATGTTGTTGCTGCAACGGCTGCAGTCATTTAAAAAGACAATCTCAACAATTATACGTAGCAATGTTAAAACATGATGATTCAGGTTGCAAGCTAATTTACAAAATTAAGAAACACCACTTTTTTGCTTACCCTCTGCCTTTCAGCTTTCCCCACCCCTCCTGAACCTGTGCTGTAACCCAGTTGCTGGTTTCTGTTCAGGTGCTTTTTCCCCAGCAGCCCAGTCCCATGCAAAGGGCGGACACAAAAGGGAGTAGCATGAGGGACTCAACAAGCACATTTCTAATGTTAGATTGCCTGATTTCACACTTAAAAAAACCCACTGAAGGAAAGTTATTGGTGCGTGAGAAATACAGAGTACAATTTTAGCTTGTGAAGTCTGAGGGAGTCAGAGCATATCACATCAGGCCACACTTCGGCGGGACGGAGAAGTGGGATGGAGGGGCATCCCGAAACTCCAGCGTAATGAAATATCACCACCACAATGAGAGAACTAAG
Source organism: Chroicocephalus ridibundus (assembly GCF_963924245.1). NCBI lineage: Eukaryota > Metazoa > Chordata > Aves > Charadriiformes > Laridae > Chroicocephalus > Chroicocephalus ridibundus. Next base: position 25,435,096 of record NC_086284.1, read on the forward strand.
CTCCTCTCATTTCGGTGTACAGGTACCGGGAAAACGTACTGACCAAGTTCTTTAGAAGCACGTGACAACTTCAGCTCCAACCATTTTCTCTTCTCAGTCCCATATACTCTTAAGTAACTTGTCTATGCGTACGCTGCAAATCAATGCACGGCCTCCGGTGTCTCCCTGCACCTGCTCTCATTACCCTGTGTTGGAAACGAACCATGAATCGAGGCCGGAGACTCAATTTCACTTGCCAGCGTGCAGAGAATAATCATCAATAATTGATGTCAGTCGGCTTCATTTGGGGCACTGCCTCGGGCACACAATGGAGACACAGCATGCACCAAGAAAAGGAAGATTTGTATATAAAGTGATTTGATAATCTGAAAAAATCCCTCAGTAAACAAAGGAAGTTTACAGATAATTGTATTATAAATTAGAGTTGTTTTAAAACAATGCAGAATGTATTCGAGAGCATCTGGGAAGAAAGATGGTAGTTTTAAAAGCAAAACCTTGGGGGAAAATACTTTCCCCCCTCAAACAGAAAACAGTAATTCGTTTTATTAGAACCTAATCCTCTTCAATTCATGTTAAGGCAGAGCATTTTTCCAATAAAGACTTTTATCAATCTACTTAAATACAATTTTATAAATAAATAAATATTAAATATCTTTAAATATAGTTTTAGTATCTGATTAAATGATTGGTTATTGCACCTTTTTTGATTGCTTCCATTTTATTTCAAATTTGAGAAGCAGGCCAATTTTAAGTCAGAAAACTGAATATGTTAATTATTAAATTAGGACAGAACTTAACCTCTGGACTACAGAAAAATATATCATGACAGCAAAAGCATTCTGATGTCTGTCTTTTTATATGCATCTACTCATCAGATGGAAAGTTATTTTCTTAATTTACTTCTTAATAACTTAATTATTATTAAGTATTAAAAAAATACCTAATAACCCCTTCTGTCTTACAAAAGTTATTATTTTTCCAGCACTCATTTACTGTGTTACAAACTTTTATTGTGGCAATTTATGTGAAAATCCCCCCAATAAAACCCATATATGAATCATTAAATTTTCTATAATCAATGTTGGCATTCAATAATATTTATACAGATCTTCTATTTAAACAACACATTATTGAAGCCCCTCATTGCTATAACTGCTGACAGCACCAGAAGAAAAAAGTTACTCCACAACTTCAAAGTAAAAGCAAAAACTACAGAACTGAACAACAATCAAGTTGGTAAAAACATATTGGATTAGATTTCTGTAATGCCTTACCTAGCGTATTTCACTTCATTCTTCCATAAAAAATGCTTAATGTTAGAGCTAAATTTGGAAGGATTTCTAAGTTAAGATATGAAAGGAAAGAAAGAGAGAGAGAAAAAAAACTGTTGAAAGAAAAGACTAAGTACAGGCTTTGGGTTTTTCCTTTTCATACTGCTTGATTTATTTATATATAGAAATTCATTTTATATATATACACACATATATGTAAAGTAAGTTCAATGACAAGCAGAATGCTAACCAGATTTGCACCAGCAGCAATTGAGCCCCAGCAAAGAAATCCCCTAAGGGATGCTTTGCTATAACCACATCATCACAGCTGTGGTGAATTCAGGGACTTCCTTGGGAGCAGAAGCAGGCAGAAGGACTCTCATGCCCACAAAGGACCCCATGGAGTCACTGCTGTGGATTCAATTGTACAGGCAAGCTGTAGGGATGGCTAAGTAGGACTCAGCATGTGATACATCACATGAAAAATAGCATATATGGGATAGCAATTGCTCCTAACACGTGTGGGTGCATTGCAGTACAGTTCCTTCTCTCCTGCATTTCAACTTAACCTGCTCTGCAGGTTTTCAGGTATACGCGGCCTCACCTACATCAACACTTAAGAACAAACCATTTTTATCCTCAAAGTCAGTATCACAGCTAAAACAGAAATCTTTCCTCTTTGACCCTTTGAGGCAAAAAAAAAAAAAATAATCACAGCACAATATTGGTATTACTCTGTGAAATAAGTTGCCTTCACTATAAACTTGAGACTTAAAGACAAATGATACCTGTTGTGAAATCCATGTGGTTCTGATCATTTGTAGGAGGTAACCATGTCAAGCTGTTACCCAAAAGTTCTTCATCAAGTATCCTCCACTTCATAATGGCATGACTCTTAGCTATGAACATTTCCTGGCTTCACAGCTTTTCAAACTTTTCAAAATATGACTTAGGAAAGCATTACACTTCTACAGCATTCCTCTAGTCGGTGGCACACATCCCTTACTGCAAAAGAGAGAACTGTTAACAGTTTCATTTCACACTCTAGTAACTCAAAATTCTGCATTACCTCTCACTTTAGTGTTAATTTTCCCATAGATTCTCTTTTTCTGCTTACATGGCAAGACAGCTCAGGTCAAGTGCACAGAGAAGCTGTGCTGCTGATTCTTCTTTTTACCACCACTGAATCACCTTCACTTTTGCTTCACCGGAAAGTTATTTTCCCTGCAGAAAGCAGGAGAGCCACAGCCAATAGATAAGTCAGCTGCTATCAGTCGAATTGGATTTCAAAGTGAGGAAAAAACCTCCCCAGAACTAAAATTGCAAGTATTATGTATGTAGGATCATGCCCACGCTGTATAAATACACCACGAGAGGCATATTTGCTGCTGTACATGCGGTGAAGCCTAATGCAGCTCGTGTCACTTCCAGCTATAGACAGACACGTATCAGAAGCTATAGAATATAAAAGTATCAGCACTGAACAGCCATGCTGAGCCATCCCCCAGATAACAGGAATGAAGAGTGGTTATTTTGCCAGATGAAGCAGAAAGATACCTTTTTTTCACTGGCGATTCAAAAAAGAAACACATTTGGTGGTTGTCGCTGAATTCTTATGAAGCTTTGTAATATGTATGTAAAGATCTAACTTACATACCTTTTTAAGACACTCAGATGAAATGTGTGACAGATCCACAAGTACACAAACATATCTGTATTTTAGCCTAATATAACCTGGGCGAGATTAGCTTTACCTTTAGCATTTAAAAGGAATTAAAATAGTCATGAAGCAAACCCAAATTCTGAAGGCATTTGATACTGACTGAATAGCATTTTATACAGGTTTAGTATACGGCAGTGATTTTCAAATTGTGATTTTTAAAGCTTCAATCTTCATTAGAAGCAGCAATGACAGCTTAGTAATGTAAAAACAATCCAGGAATTGAGTTGTACTAATTTCCAATTAACATAAATGCAAGATCTAGCACAGACATGGAACTATTTTACTAATTCAATGGGTGAGCTTTCATTAGCTTCTGTCAGTAACAATAAACAGCTCAAAAAACCCCTCTATAGCAAACAAGACATAAAGACAGGAAAAAGAGGCCAGACAGAAGGAAATTCTCATCAGCCTGCTCCGGAAGAAGCTTAACTGAGAAAGTTTTTTTAAAAAGTTTAAAAAATAAGTTAACCTCAGTTAGCAGTCGGGGCAGCCCGAGGGAGCAGCGGGGGTTTGGGTGATAGCTGTGGTGCACACATACTGTATGTACCAAGGGTACAGTTACAGCTGTAGGATCAGAATGGGGTTTATAGCAAACTCTTTGAACATGACCAGAAAGTTTATACAACGCATTAGGATCTATATGGTCTTGTGATGTATCGATCAGCTTTCACTTACAGTTATTTCAGTCTGCTTACACACAAATTTTAAACAACTTGATTTAAAAAAAAATATAGGAGAAAATTGTGATATGGGGCAGGGTAACAGATCTAATAAAAAGAGGCAAGAACACAAGGAAGGGTAGGCTATCGATAAATAAATGGATCAACCTGGAAGTAACAATAAGGCATCTTCCTCTGCATGAAGTGGCAATAGCTGTTACTGATTATTTTTTTCTATAACTTTTAACCTCCAAACGTGTAGAAGCAACTTAATATGGTCCATATTTAAGTATTTAACCTATTGCAGATATTCAGTGCGCTATCCATGAGGCACATACAGATACCAACATCTCCAGTGTCCTCCTTGAAAGGTGACTTGCCCTAGGTATAGGCTACCCAGCCATGAGATGGACTTTGAATTGTTCTGCACAGCCTGTTACTGAAGGTGATGGAAGGACCCAAGGTGTTGAAGTCAAAATATGGTTAGTTTAAGAGCCCCGTGGGGATTGTGGGTTTTCTTTTTCTTTTGTTTTTGCTGGTGTAGCAGGTAGCGATGTCAATTAGGGGGATGATTTGGATGACATTGCTATACCCACAGAAAACCCCAGCATAGGCTCTACTCTACTGCCATGTGTGTACGTTGCTGATACAGCTCGTTCTCTGGAGACTAATACAAGGTACACAGCTAAAAGAACGTTCATATTATGACAAAGTAAAATGCATCAACAAAGAATGCTTGCCGATACCAGCCAGGCTTCTTTTTTTTGAATGAAGACTTTGTTCAGGAATGCCAACCAAAACTTGATAGCCAGAAAAATCACGACACGCCTAGATTCTGAAATACTGCTTTATGTCAGAAAAAAAACCCCATGGGTTGGTCCTTTCAAAGCTAACACAACATTCCTGTGGTAGAACACGACGCCTTATCCGAGCACAATATAGCAACCACTGAAAACCGCTTTCCACGAACTGTTTTCAGCACACAAGTCAGCGACATTTTACCTCCGTTAGCTTTGCTTGAATTTCCATTTGCTTCTGTTGTGCCAAAAGCCTCTGCTGCACCCGCTTTCTTTTTCCTACATATGAACTCAGAAATGAGGATTAGCACCAATCTGAAGAACAAAGAAAGCCACAGGAAGGTGAGGACTTAAAACCCTCTATTACTAATATTCTTTGGCCTTTCAGAGCCAAAATTTTGGAAGTGACTGCATTGAGAGGGTTGGCTGTGGAGGAGAGCTCAGGCTCAAGCAAAAATTGCATGCAAAGAAAAAAAATAATCTCACAATAAGTACAAACGCAAGACCTGATAAAGGTGTCAAGGTATAACACTGACTCGAACCCAATCATAAACTGTGTCTATTCCCAATGGCTTTCTAACCAGCCAGCCATCAGGAATGCATGACGCCAGCATCCTGACACCTTCCACTGGGCTTGTGCAACCTCTTTGGAGAAGCCCATGGGAACACGCAGTGGCCGTGCCATCTCAGGCATTGGGATGGGGAGAACAGCCTATAACACACTTCAAAATCACTCCCACTGCAAAAAACATACCAATGCAAGGCAACTTGTTGTTCATTTTTCCCACTGTGCTGAATAATATCTAACAGCACTACATCACTCCAGGCAACCTGATCCAAAAGCTCAGCTGCCTTTCTACAGCTACTGGGTTTCTCCCTTTGCCCAGACACATACGGGTTCTCCTTTAATACACATCACTTTCCTTTGTGCTCTGTTGCTAGAAAAAAGACAAATAAGTCATAGTTCCTTATTCTTCGTGATCTATAACTGCTTATTACTACCATTCAAACATTTTAAAACCTGATCAGTTCCTATATTGGATATACTCCTTCCATTTTGCTCCTTGCATTTTGCTCCACAAACAAGGGTTCTTCATAAAAATTCTGTACACCCCATCAAACAGTGGCTAAGCGTGGCAAATCTCTCCAATGAAATATAAAAGCACATTCTGCTCTGTGGAATGAAGGAAAAACAGCCAGGCAAAATGAGGCAACCATCTATCACTCCATCCCAAAGTAAACCAACTCTGCCTGGGCAAAATGTAACGTCTATATTGAGCTGACACATTTATAACCTCACAATTACTTTTTTACCCAATTTGGCCTGTTTTGCTGCGATGACAGCAAGAAAATTCTAGACATTCTTAACAAAAATACCACAACCCCAGAGCAACATCACAACTTGCTTACTTAAAACAGAAGTGAGGCTGCAAATATTGAGCTACATTCCCCCAAGGTTCCATTTTTTAAAGAAAAATAGCTCTGAGTAACTGGGTGGAAAAATTGCAGACATGCAAAACAATTAAAAATCTTGCATGTTCACAAGTTACCTGTTTTTATACCAAAAAACTGCATACTCAAGCTTTCCTTTTCACCATCTAGTGCACAGCTCTGTGTGAGGCTCAGCAAGAGACCTCCCTCGTCTTCCAGCTCCCAAATTACTTGTAAAACTAACATCAATTGAAATAAGCATCTACAAGAGTGTAAAGGATTGACTTCTATGCACATTTATATCAGTAACAATACTTTAGGAATAAAAAGAGACGCCTGTAGTATTGCAAAGCACATTGCAAGGATGAAGTCAGCTCCGGTACAGCACTCTAACGCAGCAGCAGGGCTGGGAGCATCCTTTACATGTCAGTAGACAAACCAGCCCCCAGTTCCAAAGCAGAAGTCAGGTACCTACATTATCTCAGGCAGAACACAGAACAGCCACTATGAAAACACATGACAGGTTTATCCTATGAACTTTGTGAACATAAATCCTGACCCTGAAAACATTTACATGCAGGCTTAACATTAAGCCTAAGAACAGACCTACTAATTCCAAAATAAATACTTGGGTGTTTAAAAGTAAACATATGTAAGCGCAAACATCTACAGAATTGGGGCCATAAAAAACAAAAAAAACACACCGCAACATTATTATTTTTTATTGCTCCGTAGACATCATGACCCCCTGATTACATAATTTAATACTTATATTTAAAAGAATTTTCATCTTCGAAAGGCATTACAATTTCTAAACAAACTCCATTGACCTAATAATGCAATTAAGCAGCATGCAATTCAATGGGGTCACATTAAAATTGCTTCTGCAAAGCAAATCAGCAAAGAATTTTCAAATATCAGAGACAAACCACTGCTGTATCAAATAGACAACCAGTTTCCTCTGGTGCCTTTTACACCAGGGAGCACTTTAACATGGAATGAAGGCTGTTTTCTTATTAGTTACAGCTCTTAATATCTAATAGCTCTTTAAATAAGCACCATCTTGCTGATTTATGACATTAATTTATATTAATCCAATGTCTAGTTACACATCATATCCTTAGACATTTCACTTTGATATTGCTGGTATCACTTCACAGTTGCTTTCACATACATTAAGACATTTTTAAAGAGTACAGCAAAATGGGATTAAAAAAGAGGAGAATATTTTGAAGTATTTTCAAGTAGACAGTTTTAACTAGAAGCTAACCAACTTCTGCTGGTTTTTAGTGATACAGGCCCATAAATATACACCAAGATCAAGAGTGACTGGCTGTTCAGTGCAGGTAAAGCCTTACAAAAAAAACAAAGTTTCACTGAGGTCATCAGTGCTTCCATGAGAGCAGAATCCAAACAAATGCCAAAGCTTGCAATGTCAACGCCGACGTTTTCGGAATTACAAATGACAGGTTTTAGTAAGCTTATTTTTTAAACTAACCTAACTGTCTCAAGAGAACAGTACTTTTCCATCCAATCACCGGCTTACATTCCTCTTGCAAAGTTTTGCCCCTAAATTTGTAGATATTTTTTTTTTTAATTTAAATAGAAGTTTCAAGTCCTGTGTTAGGAAATCATTCCGTGTTTGCAAATCACAGACCTGAGTCCAAGGCCCTGGGCTACCTCTTGCTGAAGTCACTAGGCAGAGCTAAGGGTCAGTAGAGTTAGAAATTCATTACTAAAAACTCTCGTTTTAAAATAACGTCTTTTTTTTTTCCAATATCCAGAGATTTTAGAATTGTAATAATAGAAGCACCTTAAAACATAACATTACATACTCTTTTATTTAAAAAAAAAAAAATCTAACTGGGAACAATGATTTTCTTTGCAGCCTGATGAATTTGGAGTTAATCACTTTATATAGCATTGTGTTCAGGAAGGATGATTCCTCCCTCAGTGAGCTGATCGTTTAAAAGAAAACAGTAAATGATAAAGGGCCCTTATTAAGTCTTATGGTTCTAGCAAGTACACTGACATACCTTGTTTCCACTTTGAGAAAATTTTTTTAATAAATTCAGGGCAGCATATGGTACTAACATGTTTATTTTCCAAGTGGTAGGGACACTAACCGAAACCATCTGATGTTTCTTCCTAAGCCTCCTTGATCTGCTGCTGGATTGCAGCTTAGAATAAAGCATCGCGAAGCCAAACGGAATTGGGTAGAGAAATAAAAAAAAATAATGGTGATTCAAAGTGTTTATTTAATGAGAGCCTAGCTCAGAACAGTTTCTCTCTTGAACAGAAGCTCAATTGCTTTTATGATTCAAAATTTATTTCCAGAGACTATTCAAATGTACACCAAAGCTAATCCCTAACAGACATTTTTTACTTCGCACAGAGGCAAAAAACAAACCCACAATATCATGTAATTAAAAAAGGAATTAAAAAAGGAATTAAATGAAGCTCAGGAGTACTTAATAGTGGATTTCTACAGAAGTAAACAATCAGCGCTATGCATTAGGAACATGGTAAGAAAAGTCACAAGGGACTGTCAGATTTGTCACTAGCACAGCTCCAGCAATTGCTTTCTCAATTAGTTGACCGAGTACTAATATTCTGTCAAGAGTGCTGATAAAGTATGCCTTGATAAAGCTTAAAAGACACGAGGTTTTAAGTTTTTAAACCACATTTTCAGTGATAAGAGCAAATGGGGGGGGGGGGGGGGAATGGGAGCGCCTGGGTCAGAGCACCGAGGGCGAGACTGAACACTGAAATAGCTGCCAACGACAGTTTTAGTACTATTTTTTTATTATTATTATTGTATTATTTTACACACAGCCCCGAGTTCCCTCTGTATAAAACACATAACCTGAAACCGCGCTCCTGCAGCTGTTCTTCTGCCTCCCCCGCAGGCGGGAATTCCACTCTTTTTTTTTTTTTTTTTTTCCAGCTAGCAGCTCCTTGAATAAAAGCTACACCATAGTAGGACAGGTGTAATTTAGGGACACCCACCCCCCCCCCCAAAAAAAAAAAAACAAAAAACAACCAGCCATCTTCGGGGCAGGTCCCCCAGCACCGGAGCCCGCAGATCACCTTCGTGGGGACGCGCTGAGGGGACAGGCGGAGCCCTCGCCATCTCCGGTTCCTGCCGGTCTCCCCCGGCCGAGGGCAAGGGGACCCCGCTCACCGACCCTCAGCCCCTCACGGCGGGTCCCGGCCCCTCTTCCCTACTTGTTGCCCCCAGCAAAGGGCGGCCCAACCCGGCGTCCGCACCAGGCCCGACCCCCGCCCTGCCCGCCGGTAGCTGAGGGGAAGCTGAAGCCACCCCGGCGCCGCGGCGGGGAAGTTACTCACCGCCACCGGCTCGGCTCCGCGCCGCGCTCTCCTCAGCAGCAGCCGCCGCCGCCCCTCAGCCGAGCCCGGCGGGAGGCAAACTCCGGGCAGCACTTGGCGGAGCGCGTCTGGGCCGGGCCGGTGCTCCCGCCCCCGTCCCCCCTTCTCACCCCCCTCTCGCCGCCGCCGGGCAGCGGCGCGGCCCAAGTGACAGCCGCGCTCCGCCACTCCGGCGGCAGCCCCGGGGCGCGCCGCAGCCTATGGGAGCGGGGCCGGGGCGGGCCGCGGAGGAGCCCCGGGCCGGGGTGTCCCCGCCACTCGCCTGATCGCAGCGGAGGAGGGGCCAGCCCTGCCCGGAGACCTGTCCCCGCCCGCCCGAACCCCGCGGCCCTGCCTGGGGGCGAACCCCGGGGGGCCCCGCCGCTGAGGGGTGGTGGCCGAGCCCCGCTCCCGCCTCCCTGGTGCTGGCGTCGAGCCCGGTCCCCCTCAGCCACGGGCGGTGGCTGCCCCACGCTCTCTTTCCCCGGCGTGGGGCCCGCAGCGCTCCCGCCGCTGGGGCGGAGGTTTACGGTGGGTCCCGCCGCCATGCGGGGCCCAGCTGTCGCCCCCACTCTCCCCCCGGGGGGGGCGGACACCGGTGGCCGCAGGTGCCCGGCGGGGTGTGGCGGCGGCTCGGTTCGTACCGCCCCGGCTCCTCCCCGCCGGGGTCCTCGCCGTCCTCTGCGCCTGCCCCGGCGCTGCGCTCCGCCCCGAGCCAGGCAGTGAGTGGGGCATGGCGCCGGCCTTCGCCTGAGGAACCGGGACGCAGTGGGGGGGGAGAGAGCGAGCGCCGCCATGGAGGAGGACCCGGAGCTGGAGAGGTGAGAGGCGGGGAGGGGGGGGCGCTGAGCGGCCGTGGGAGCTTACGGCCTTGGCGGGGCCTCTCCGCCGAGCAGGGCCCGGCGTCGCCTCCCGCCCCGCAAGGCCCGGGCAGCGCCGGTCCGGAGTGTGCGGGGCCCTACGCGGGCGGCCGGGGTCTGGCGCTGCGCCCTGGAGCGGGCTCCGGCCGTGGGACGGGCCCTCCCGGCGGTGGGGCTCGGCGGGAGGCGGCGGCGGTGGTCCCCGGTGGAGAGGAGGGCCCTGAGCCCGGCCCGCGGCCCTCCCGGCTGCCGGGAGGGTCACCCCGAGGGGAGCGCGGCCTGGGGCGGGACAGAACTTTGGGGCCCTCACTGAGGGGGTTGCGGTAGAAAATACAGAAGATCTGCCTACGTGATAGGAAAATCCATTCCTTTAAAAAAATAATTTAAAAAAATCAACTCTTCTAGTGATGTGTACTGGTACCATTTAGAAACAAGATGGAAAAGCGTCGGCTATAATTTGGTGATTAGGTGTGCTTGGTAAAATTTAAAACAAAAAGATAAAACTTCTCTTCTTACAAATGTGCTTTTTCAGCATTGGAGGTGTGCCCCTTGACTAATTGTGAAGATTGTCCTGTTCCTTGCATGGAGTAATACAGAATGCTTGACAGCTGTTTTTGTCAAAAAATAAACTTTCTACTTCTGCTTTGCCTTTCGTTGGGACTGAGTTACAGTGTTCCCAAGCAGAAGTTGAGGGTTAAAATGCAGATTTCTGTATTTGGATACTCAGTCACAGCAGGCTTTTCTTACTTTTGCTTTAGAAATAGACTTTAGGTGTATAGATCACAGATTTTTGGGGTGATCTATTTATAGTTAGTGGGTTGTTGTTTTTTTGCAAGCTTATTTGTGAGTAACTGCAGTTTTCTTACGGATGTTGAAAAAACCTATTACAGTGAAGTGATGGCCAGAGGCTTTCTGAACTGTTCTCCTCATGGTTCTCTCCCTCAGCTTCTAAGAAACTGTGTTTGAGAGCGCTTATAGAAAATAACTTGTTTCTGCTTATATCTGGCAAGTATTTTAAATGGGACAAAAGTGATAGTGCCGGGGTGGTGGAAGGGCTGGAGAGCATAATGCTTTCTAAGAGGCCTTTAATGCTCGATAAGCTACTTCTGCTCTCGGATCATCAGTTTAATAATTAAAGCGTCTTTCTATAGATGTGTGAATGTTATTTTTACTAGTGCTGTTGCAAACTTAAACCTTTTTCATTCATAGTGAGTTGAACCCTGCCATGCTGTCTGTCTTATGGCTGCTATTGTCATGCTGGGGACTTGGGGTCCCCTGGGCAGTTCAGGGCACCGCCACGCACTCACCAACTATAGCTGTCTGCTCCGCAGGCTCCTCCTGGCGCTCTCCTTCCCAGGAACCAGATTGGAAGTTTTATCCAGCCTCATAGCTTCAATCTGAGTTGGGATTTGCTATTTCTTTTCCGTGGCAGCGTGGTAGATAATGAGGATGAAGCTTGGTGTTACTTACCCAGTGGTGCACAGTAGGGTTTAGCTGTCTGGTGTCTTCAGTCCATGCTACTGTTCACCTCCATATGTGTTTAATCAGCTCTGAACACATTATAACTACAATATAGCATACTTGATGATTATCACTCTCTGTCCTGGATCCACCTGTCATTAATTACTTTTTCATACCCTCAGCTTTCTTAACGGCGTGCTTTGCTAGTAGCACCCTGAATTCAGTTCGTGCTGTATGCATTTAGATGTCATACTTCGGTGTTTCTTATTCTAAACATGCTTCCCTGTAAAGTCTTAAAGATACAGACCTTTCTTTATCCTTTGGGTTACAGACATTACTCCTTAGTTTCATATTCAATGATGTGTTGATCGTACTCTCTTGTGAGTAGTACAGTGATGGTAGTTAGGGTTTATAATTTTTATGTTTTTTATAATGTGGCTTTATCATATAAATAATGGCATTTCTGTTCTGTAGCCACAGTGGTAACTATTTTTGAGTTTAAAAATGGGTTTATTTGGAATATTTTCAGTAGTCTGTCTCTGAATTCAGGCTTGTCTTGCAATGCACAAGTCTTAAATAACAGCTTAAGGTTTTTGTATGTGTGTGTTTTATTTAATTTATCGTGGCGGGGGGGAAAGAAGTGTAACTATTTTTATGCAGTTTTTTTCAGATCTGAAGCGAATTCTGTGTCCCAGCATTCCAAACAATGATCTGTTAAGACAAGTCAGTCATCCTATTTTTTTTTTGTTATTATCTAAGGAGAGGTCTCTTCATCTTGCTTGTTTTATTTCATCATTACTGACACATTTACCTGCTATTATTTTTCAGTTTTACTGTGTCTGACTGTCGTTTGACCTTGTGTTGGATGTTTTCGTTGCTTTAAGAGGAAGTGATAGTTGCTACCGAAGCTGAATACTAACTCGCAAGTTACCATGTGACTGTCCCGTACTCTAGATTTTAAAACTCTAAAAGCTGTGAATACCAGAGGTGTGTGAAATAGTAATGTTTGCTGCATTCTTCCGAATTACTTCCTCTGCTCCATCTCATCCGATAACCTCTGTTGGAAGTATGAACTCATGTTTTTTTTTCCTGTGGTCTTGCCAATATGTCAGTGAAGACCCAGAGTCTTGAGATAAGGTGTGATTCTAAGAAAATTCTAGGCTAAATTCTGTTGATATATAATTAATGGTATTGTGAAAACAGGATCCAAGAGTGAGTAGGCAAGAAAAAAAGGTTATACATCATCTACTAGGAACTGATTAGTTTGTTTCCCCTGCAAGCACGCGTACCTGCTTTTCCTATTTAATTTCAACTAAATACCCTTTGGGATATTACGGGGGATCACCATTTTCATCCTTATGCAAAAAAAAAAATTTTTTTCCTCATCCCCTTCTTAAATTGTCCTCATGGTTGTTCTGTATGCTTGAAGCACAGAAAATACGTTGCTTCTCTGAGAATATAAAGGAGGTAGCTTTGTTATACTGTGTTCACAAATTCTTCTATAATCCCTTCTGTCTTTCAACAGCAATAAATACTTTAGCTTGGTTACCATACCTTGTTAGAAGTGCCTACCAAGCTCGTTTGGAGCATCATTTACTTGGAATTAAGTATTTCCTAAGGAGATGCTGCTCTGAATCACGAGGAACACTATAATTCTGTAACAAGATGGCTGTAGTTGAGTGGAGAATCGATCGTCTAATATTTTTGCTGCACAGACATCCCAATTATACTTTTTAATGAGTAAGCTTTATGCCCTTGAGAAATTAATTGATAGTTCTTACTGTTATTTTTAATGGTTGAAATAAAAGTTTCAGGGTTCACTATGCCATTCTTTCTCATATTTATGGCAAAAAGTGATCTGCAAGCTAAAATCTGTTTGAAACGGAGTGGTATGCTCACTACTCAAGCTGGTGAGAATATCAGCACAGAAATGTGCTGTGAATAGCACTCACAGGTCTGACAAATAGAATATTTAAGTAAGTACAAAACGTGATCTACAAAGAACAAGAGCATTCATGTGCCTGTTGTGGAGCCTTTGAACAAACTTTGGAAAGTTTGTGGCATGTTTTTACATTGTTTTTCATTCCTGCTCTTTATGGTTTGGCTTCGGCTTAATTCCTTTTCATCGGTTTTCTTAGTGTGAGCAGATAGGACAGATCAGCTCACAGGAGTTAATTATAAGTAAAGCTGGCCTTCATTACCATTCCTTTATTGTAGAAAGCAGTATCTTTAGTCCTTTACTTGACCGAAGGTCTTGATATTAATTATTCAGATGTAATCAGAATACCAACGTCCACTTCTGTTTCCAGTCCCATGCATGGTTAAAAATGAGTTCTACAGTCAGCATAAAGCTACTTTGAGGTTAAAAATAAGTTCTACAGTCAGCATAAAGCTACTTTGAGAGAATGGATTTTAAAAGCTGCTAATTTTTTTCCCAAAGCTTGCAGCTTGCTGTCAGGACCTAGAGTGCCTCAGGAGGTAGGTTTGAGCGTGATTTTGGGGATCACAGTAGCCAAGCAGCCTGGCCTTTGAGCTTAAATAGTAGTGGTATAGACTGCAAGCAGTTAGTGATGCTGTGAAGGTCTTTTATGAAGATATGTTTGATAAAGAAGTCACTTCTCTGACTCTGGGAGATGTTGAATAGGAACGCTGCCCTCCTTCTCCAGGCCTGTGCACTACTGTAGCCGATTGCGTGCTTTGAAGCAATTCCAGTAGATTTATTTTCATTAGCGTTCTCATTGGGATCTTTAATGAGATGATGGCGTGGGTGGAGATGGCAGAGTTTGTTAGATTATGTGCCAAAAACTGCCAGGCACACCCACAGAGGACTCAAGAGAGCCCATGGTGGGTGGGGGAGCCCAAATAGTGCCCAGCCCTGGCTTCTCCCAGGCCCATGCTGGGAGCCACCAGCCCATCAGAGGTCCATCTCCAGGAGCCCAGAGGAGCACAGGGACACAGTAGCAGGTGGGAACCCACAATAAGGACTGAGGAATGAACATCATCTCTGGGCCCCTCCCAGGGCTGGTTCCCAGGAGACAGCCTTGGCCTCCAGGCATGGCACCCATCAAGATGAGTCAATGCCTTTGGGACTTAAGGGAGTTGCTGCCCAGGGGTGTGGAACGCATTAGAGGCACTTTATGGAGTGAGTAAAACCAAGTGTCAGGCACTGAGGTGGGACAGGGGACTTGTTTATCTCTGCTGCAGTACCGGAGCAAGCGTGAGAGCATGTGGCTGCTAGTGAAGATCAAACTGTATCAGCTGGTGAGTGGGTGAATAAGGTGGGAGCTGGAAGGTGAGCATGTATCTCTAAGAGCAAGACCCCAGGAGGAGCTAGCTGTCGGAGGCAGCAGGGAGTCCTGCTGGAGAGGCTGTAGGGTGAGGGGCTTCTATGGGTGAGACACATATGTGTGCCTGTGTGTCTCTACAGGCAAGACTGCAGTGGGGTTGGGTACTGGGGAACCGGGGAGTCCCAGCCAGCTGTGTGTGGTGGTCTGTACCAGCAACTGGAGTTGGGCTGAAGCCCTGGGGCTCCTACACGCAGCCAGAGAGAACAGCAGGATGAAGCTGTTGGGGTGAGCACTCTGTGTGTCTGTCTGTCATCGGTGTGGCCAGTGGTGCGTATATGTGGTGTGTGCATCTGCCTGCTGGGAGTAGATTTCCAGCTTTACTACTGGTTGGACCTGGGCATGGAGCTGTGGCTGCCTGGCCTCTTGGCTGTCAGATACAGCCTGTCTGCTCCTAACAGAGTGGTCTATAATTACAAACGTTGGGTGGTCTCTGTAATGATATGGTGTTTTCATTGCCTGTAACTGTATCAGACATACCTCTTTATTACCGATTATTCATTTTTCAGTCTCTCTATTCAGAAAAAATGATGAAGCTCTTTCCCTGAGCAAAGAATAGAAGATATCTCTGGTTTTCCCTGACTTCGGAGCCTTTAACATTGTCCCCTCTTTGGGCATGTGTGTTCGTGATGCAAGTTGTTGGGATTTTTGCAGCAGGAGCTTTGCCTGTAACCTTGAAATACAGAGGGAAGAGTCTAATCCTTCAGAAATGTAAATAGGTCTTGGACCATACTCTTGAAGATAAAAACACTGGTTATATCTTCATGTTACTGTAATTCTGCAGCTAAGCTTGATTGCTCAGAAAGGATTGCCACAGCAAGTTTTAAGGGGTGCTTTCTATAAAAGATGCCAGTGTTCTTAAATATGCCCCTGTCCTTAATTTTCCCTCCTATCAGTCCCCCAGTATTTGGGTGGTTCTCATGTGAAAACTGCGTGCTGTGTTCCCTTTGCTTGTGCTGCTGCTCTTGAAGTTGAAGCTGGCAGCCACAGGACTGTTTGTATTGTAACCAAGCTGTAAAAATGACGAAAGTGAGGAATGTGGAGTCCCAAGAGGCCTCTAAAAACAAATGTAAAAACCTTGTTTGCATAGCTTTTAAGCTTTTGGTTTCCTTGTGTGGAGGATGTAAGTTCAGTGAGTGGAAACACATGATTTCAAAGAGGATCTGAGCATTTTTTCATTTGTCTGTGCAAGTCAAAAGGGTTTTGTAAAGGTGCAGTGAATAAGGGTGATGCTGAAAGACCAATATTAGGAAACGATGTTTGATAAGAAAGGAAGATGTCAACTTAGAAGGCTGCTAAGATGGGTGCCAAGTCAGTCTGATCTTTGATATAACCAGAGAGAAAAAAAAAAGTCTCAAATACTTATTGGCTTATAATTCCTACTTAAGTTAATAGAACTGGTGTCACCATATTGATTTGTTGTGATGTTTCCCCTAAAACTGAATCATAGCTGTTTAAGATATGTATGTGTGTGTATTTTATTAGTGCTTTGTAGCTCAGGTACCTTAGGTTTTGATTCTAATCATAAAACAATGACAGATATAGTGGCTTTTAATCTGCTTCCTAGTCAGGTTTCTCAAAACAGAATCACTAAATTTGGTTAATTGTGGTAAGTAAAAGTCAGATGCTTTTTTTTTTTTTTTTTTTTCCTCTTTCCTCCCCTTCCCCTGACATTGCAGTTTGAAGGCTCAGGACAAGCTTTCATAAAGGCCGCATGTTCCTGCTGTCATCAGTATAAACTAGCTCGGGCTGCTCAAATAGCAAATTCTATGTCTGGACAAAAAATAAATTTTGGCCTAACTTCCTGAAGATCTGTGTGTGCAACATCTCCCATGTTCCAGTGGCAGAGCCTGTGTTTCTCACCCTTATTTTTTTGTTCTTTGGCAGTAGCTGCCCCATACATCCCACTGCTCCCACCTGGGAAGGCAGCAGCAGCAGCTGGCGAGGCTGCAGACGCTGTACTTAGCATCTGGGTGCAGGCAACTCCAGCAGGTGACGGCTTACTTGGACTCATTTTCCACTAATGCCCATGCTATGGGTGGATATGCAACATGTCCTCTCCATCAGATGTATGCTTAAAAAAGGATCTGAAGTACCCCAAGCCCAGCTGCTACTGAGATCATACTAATAACTATATAAGAGAGAGAGAGAGACTTCTGTGAAGAACCTGAAACCAATGTGCCATTAATAGATTAGTGCATGGAGAAGCAATACTACAATTTTTGGTCCATTTCTCTACTATTGTTTCCGTGGAAGTTTTGGATGCTTTCCTTTGCAAAGCCTTTCAAATACGAACTCTCAAAGGAAAAAGTTATGACCTGTGAGTATTTGCATGTCTGTCTGGCACAGGCCTCAGCTTTTGCTGGATGGAGTGGTTTCCCCTGGGAACAAAGGGATAGAATCATAGAATTGCCTAGGCTGGAAGGGACCTTTCAGATCATCTAGTCCAACCATCAACCCAACTCTGACAAAAACTATCACTAAACCATATCTCTAAGGGCTATGTCTACCCGTCTTTTAAAAATCTCCAGGGATGGTGCCTCAACTGCTTCCCCGGGCAGCCTGTTCCAATGCTTGACAACCCTTTCGGTGAAGAAGTTTTTCCTGATACCCAATCTAAACCTGCCCTAGCACAACTTGAGGCCGTTTCCTCTTGTCCTATCGCCTGTTACTTGGGAGAAGGGACCGATATATATATATTTATTTTTTAAAAAAGGTTGATAAGGGATTGTTTATATGTTGTTTGAGAACTGTGACCGATTCTGGAGGCTCGTTTAGGAATCTTTAGCTAAAGTATTGCTTGCTGAAAATGACTGTAAAGTGAGGAAGTAGTTCCATGATAGCTGTTCGTAAGTATAAAATATGAAAACTATATTCAAGCAGAATTGCAGAATAACTGTAGAAAGAGTAGGTACACCTTGGCGTACATTACACTTGTGCTTATTTAGTGCCAGTTTGTCTTCTGTTGTCAGGGAAACCAAAGCGTGTCCAAAAGCAATACAGACAGAAGAAAAAGCGTGTCTGTGTTTATAAAATGTCACCAGCCTATCCTAATGAATGAATGAATCCACGATCACAAATGTGCAGGGAGCTGGTAAAGGCTTATGTTAAGACCATAACAAATGGAAGAAGGTTAGATCTAGACTGACAGGTTTAGGCTGCTGTGTAACTGAATAAGGTTTTCTCATTAGCTGCTGAAGGAAATCCTGTACTGCTTATTTTCATTCCCTCTTGCGCACATGAAGTTTATTCATTTAAAGCTAAGACCTCTTGTGTTGTCTATTAGACTTTAATAACCTAAATGGTAATAAACCGCTCTGTTAGATGTTTAGAGCCCAGCATTAACTTGTGAGATCTTCACATGGGCCTGCCATATAAATTGTTTGCTTTTCTTCAGACCTGCTTCTGCTATTAGATGACGACTCTTGACTTCTCTAGTCTCAACTTTGGCTTGTCAACAAAATTGATACTCAGGCTTTTTTTAATCTGTGGCAAAGCAGCAAAATCCTGCTATGCTGATAATACCATAACAACATGATGGGACGTGGCTTCCTTGAAGTTTGAGTTGAAGTCGTTGGCAGTTACCTTTTTTGCACAGTCTACAAACACATTTGTACTATCAAGATGACGATTGTGTATTACAGCCAGGTCCACAGCTTTCCTTTTCGGTCTTGCAGTTGGTTTTGGTTGACATCTATAGTTGCTTACACTTAACTAACCAAATTGTTGGTTTATGCATTCAATGTATATAATAAATGGCTCACATCATCCGTTCACTGGTTTTCCTATTAACTTCAACCATGTAGTGTAGTGTGGTTACTTAAATTTTATTTGAGATTGAAAGTAATTTTTAAAGATAACTGAAAGATTGACATTGCAGGAGTTATCTATAGTTTGCGTAATTTACACTCTCAAATGACTTTTTACATGAGCATAGTTACTTAATTGCTTTAGTGTTAGTCTGGCCAGTTTGTGCTAGAAGATGCTGATAAGGTAAACGTTGATAATTTTGGACGGTTGTGGATTATAGTCACAAAGATGAGCTCTTTTTTCCACTGTTACACAAAGCTAGTGCAGTTTGATAACTGATAGTTGCAGTTTTCACTGTCATCTGACTTGCTATTTTACTGGTGTTGTTTAACTGTGCTCAAAATAAGTCTGCTGTGGTTGAAAGACTTTAGGAACAATCTAACTGAAGTGACAGCAGGGAAGAACATTTCCAAGGGACATTTCAGTGTAGTATACCAGTTTTGCATGCTTTATTTCTACTCTTCAATTAGTATTGCAATTGTTGTATTTGCAACAGTTAATTCCTTTAATATGTCAAAAAGTTTCTTTTAATGTTGGTCCATAGGAATCTGAATTATCTTAACAAAAAAGTCAAGGTGATTTTGGTAGTCTCTTTATTGTTTAATTCATTACAGTGAAGAAGCTCCCTACTTTCTTTACATAAGTGCATAAAGTGGCAAGTTCTTGTGTTCTGCAAGGGGTAACTTTTTTCTTTTCCTCATGTTTAGGAAGGCTGTGGAAGAGTTACTTAAAGAGGCAAAACGTGGGAGAACCAGAGCTGAAACAATGGGAGCTATGGGTTGGTAAGTTGTGCCAAGAGGAAATGAATGCTATGACAGATGCCAAAATAAATTTTACATGTAATGTGTGACAGAATTCTCTGCCTTTTAATTTGCTTCACGTTTAAATAATTTGTCTTCATCCAGGTATTAATTTGTCTCGGCAAAATTTTGAGTCAAGATAAGAAAGAAGTTGAAGTAAATTCTCCCTGCCTGAGATTGCTTGACCGAATGTGTTGAAGTCAAAGCAACTGGAAAACTGGCAGTAGCTTCTGTAATAGTGTTTCCTTATAACAGATGGAATTGCAAAGTTTGGATTGGAACCTCGTGAATCTTTAAAATACTGGATAGCTTCAGTGTGCGTGTACTTACATACTGGCCAGATGTTACTGGGTTAGATTCTGTTTAAGTTAAAAGAATTCATAGCCTGACAAAGAAACCTAAGCCCTTAAAACAATAAAAATATTAAATGATCCTCTAGTAGAGCATCCATGTGTAAATTACAGCCAAAAATGAACTCAAAGTATAATCCAATTTTGGAAGGAGGTATTTTTTAATACTAAAAAAAAAACCCTAAACACCAGGGGCTAATTTGTATAGCAAGTGAAAGTGTATAGCAAGGGAAAAGAATCACAGTATTTAAATATTAAGTGAAATACAGTATTAATTCTTCAATGCAGTATCTCAGTTTTTACAGCTAGATTATCATGGGCTGTAATGCGTGTAATTGTAATTAAAGAAGTAATAACATGCTGAGAATGGTTCTTAATCTTAAAATAATGTGTATGACTTTGATAAGAAGCTATTGGATCTAGGGATGTTCACACAAGTAGTGCACCAGTTGACTGGGTTAAACTCATTTGTAGATAAAGTTTGGCTTCCTCCACCAACAGTAGTAAAAAGATAAGCCTGTGCGGTTAATGAAGTTCTCAGCTGATTTCTTGTCCATGCTTGTTTTGGTAGCTCTGAAGAGATTAAAATAGGGTCTTGCTTAAAAAAGTTAACATCTTATATTTTTTAAACAAGTTTGGGGAGTGTTTTATATATTTTACTCAGTATTTCTGCTAGGGATGCAGTTTATACCCTTTATGTTAAAATCGTTTAATTGGTTTAATCCTGTAGAGTGGTTATAGCTATACTGATACAGCATGCCTTTACCCTGTCAGCCTTGCCAAATGGCCAAGTAAACCAGCACAGATAATTAGCACTGTGAAGTGTTGCGTGCATCCAGTTACCGTGAATTTGCAAGTTAATTCCAGGTGTGTAAACTAAAGATTTCTGTTGGGAGATAACCAAGTGTCGCTGTGCAACTTTGCTGCCGTCTGTGCAGTCTGGAATACCTGCCAGGAGCATGTATGGGCTTCTACTGCTGGCTCTGGCTATTCTTATTCCTTGTCTGTAAAATAGCAGTGGTCCTGCTCAGCTGGCCATGATGATCAGCTCGGGGTAACACGCAGTTTGCCAAAGCCTGATGCCCAAGATCCTGGAGGGGATATCCAAGGGTGACCTGTTCTTCAGAACAGCTGCAGATTGCAACAGAGTGAAATAGTGTCTGGCTGGGCCAGGGTTGTGTTAAAGGTGTAGGAGGAGAGGATTGTCAAGAAGGCTTCAGACAGAGGAAGACTGTTGTCGTCATAGGAATTGGTGTGGTGATATCCTGAATTGAGACTGTTGAAATAAGGATCCTTTCAACTGCAGAGAAACATGAGAGTAGCTATACTGGGTCACACAAAGGATCCATCTCTGCAGTGCCCTATCTCCATCAGTGGCCAATACCCAGTACCTCAGAAATGGAGGAAGAAAAGTACAAGAAAGCAGCAGTACGTCCTCAAGGTACTATCCCATCTTTGGGTATTCTCTTCCTTCTCTGAATTTATCCTTGAAGAGACTGGTAGTAATCCAGTTTATCACAAATCTGCTGCCATAGAGTTTGGCATAGGCTAGCGTACAGCTGGTGTGTGTGGCCGTAAAGAAACTATAAAGCCCCCTGTAGGTAGACTGTCAATAAGTCTTTAGTGTCTAGTTGTGCAAACACAAGAGACAAAACAGCTGCTGCTGCCATCCCTTTAATATTTTTCATACCCCATTGTGCTGGTTTGGTCCTTCTGAACTGTCCCAACAACTGGGTATTGCGTATAGACCTGGGAGACGAGATCACCAGTAAGATATTTGGAAGGAAACTTAACTATGCTCAGTTGAGTATCACACTCCAGCAAAATGGAGTAAATCCTGAAGGACTTATTAGACCTAGGACTGATGAGTAACCTTGCAACTGTAAACTACTGAGACGAAGGTAACTGCTGCTCTGAGCTTTGTGGTTACCAAATTAAATGAGCAGAAAAGTTAGCTCATGAAAATGTGTATTGGTAGACCAAATCCAGGAGAGTGTAACTGGTAGAAGCAAAGAGACAAGGTCATCACCAACTTGTCTAAAAGCACAGTCTTAACAGGTAAAATGCAAAACCTTCCTTCCTTGCCAAACTCAAAATACTTACAGGTGTGTTTCATGAGGACTTCTGGGATTTCCTCAGCCCTTTGTCAGAGGAGTCCTGGAGAAGAGATGCACAAACCCTGGAGACATCTAGTGTAAGGCCATCAGTCCTGCATTGGCACTGGATAGTTGAAGCAACTCGGCCTATGAAGAAAAGATTTGTTCTGCCACCTGTCCTTGGGTAAGGAGAAGCAGAGACTGCTACTGCTCGTACTTCATTGATTCCAGATGGATACTGGGAAATACATTTCTGGAGTCCATAGCATTTGACAGGAAATGGTTAAAGGGAGGTGTGCGGGGAGGTGGTATTCCCAGGGAACCATATCGTGCATACCATTACAAAGGAGTAGTGTCTCCTGGTGTGTGTTGATGGCAGCAAAACCTTAGCCAGTAAGCCCCTGCACAGGGTTTTGGGATTGCTTTCAGTTTCCAAGCCACTGGTCCGTTACTGTCCGGAGTGCTTAGTTCTCTGTAACTCAAGTGCGCTGCTTGAAGAAGTTCCGCAAGTACCCCTACCTAACTTTTTGCTGTCTGAGATGGATAGTCAGTAGCTATTTGAGCCTAAGTTGCAAACATCCAAGCTAGCATAGCTGGCAGGTACCAAGCAGTCATCCTTTAGCCCCCCAGTCTCTGATATGAAGACTCAGCCTTGGAATAGGGGACAGTGGTGTTAGTATTTTGTCCAGTTTGGGAATGTTTTGCCAGTGTTACGCTGTCTTACGAGTTTGCTGTGGATGACATGGGTAGGTGCTGCAACCTGTAGGGATTAGATACTAGTAGAAGAAAGGCTTGTCCCAAATACGGCAGTTGGCAGTGTATGCAGGAAGGAAAATTACCCAAGACACTTTGGATATGGAGCAACTGTCGGTATTGCCAATGGGCTGCATGAGCTCTTACTTGGTAAAGAGTCTAAGTTCATTGGCCTCCATGCCCTCAGGACTGCTTAGATTGGCAGTATCTAGGTCCATGGCAAATTAATTCATAAAATACTGAATATTTGTATTTGTAGATCTTGCATTTTTTGCTCTCAGGTATTGACTTGTTCCTTGGATGTCCTCAGGATTCTTGCTCTCAACACTGCAGTATTTCTCGTTACTGCAGTGCTCCTTTTGTAAATACTCTGGCCATAGTGATTCTTGTTGTGGGTTACCTACATCCTTATGATACCACATGATGTAGATTCTGGCGCTGATGTGTCTGGTTCAAGCATTAGTGGAGCCAATCACAAGTAAGAAAATGTGTGAGAGAAGAGTAATGGAGGATCCTCTTCTGAAGGCATCTTAATCCCAGAAACATTGAGCAAAAGAGAGCAAAATCTGTGGCTAAATCTCAGTGATGCTGCTGTGATGTTGGAACTTCTGAGATGAGAAAAGACATCAGAGCAGCTGTAGTAAAGTTAACGCTTGAAGGGCCACATAGCTCCAGGGTGGGAAGTTGTGGACAAATAGTGTAAGAACATTTGAAACTATTGGATTCATCAGATGGAATAAAGCTGTAAGGTATTGGGATTTCCATTGTGTGTCTAGGTAAGATCAAGCTAAAAGCTCAGCCTTGCTTAAGCGGTTTTGTTGGTCCTATGTACATAGTTTGTAAGCTTCTTATAGGAGTGGAGTTAGGTCCTTTTTTAAGAGGTTGTTCTGCTTTAATTGAGAAAGACAGTTAAAATGCCACAAAAGCCACTGTGTGGACAAGTTCTGGAGGCTGTTTCTTTTTTCTGCAGTGTATAGATCTGGCCTTCAAAGATGCTGGTAGCAAGTGAGCTGACGCTGAACTGAGTGTAATCTTCTTGGCTTATTTTAGAAGCTTACCTAAAATAAGATACGGAAAACAAGATATTTTGAGATGGTTTGTTCAGCTCTGCATTGTAAGAGCAGATGAAATTGCAAAAAGCAGATAAATGTTGGAAGCATTAAATTATTTTTAGCCCTATTGTAAAGCAATCCTAAAATTGCTTTCATTCCTATATATAACTTTCTGCTCAATATCAAATCTCTTAGTCAGAAGTACTGCAGAATACAAAATAATGAAGATGAGGCCAAAGAGTTTGAGTGCCCTGGAACTGCGAAATGTATCACATCTTGTCTTTGAATGAGTTTGCATGACTGTGCAGAAGCACTGCAATGTGATCCCACTATATCGCTTTCATTTGAGTGTGATGAGAAGGAGAAACAGGGTACAGACAGAAGTTGCAGAGGAACTGTGTTAAAATCTTGTCATCGGAGCACAGGTTCCCATCCAAAGTCCTGGTAGCTGCCAAGACCATACATAAAAGTTTGCGGTGTCATCCCAGGAACCCTCTTTTGTGAGATCTCCTGTGCAAGGACAGCAGCCTGGATTAGTTGGTGTGGCAAAACAACCTCTAGCTGCCTTTTTCTTTTTTTTTTTTTTTTTTTTTCCTTCTTCAGTCACCCTTCTGTTAAGTACTGTATTTTCCATGCCAGTTTGGAAGTGGTAGGAATGAACTTGTAAGTTCATGCATAATGAACTCTGTTTCCTGGAAAGATCGGATTTGCGCTGTATGCTGAGGCTGGCTGTGCCAAGCCTGTGTGATGTGTCCAGTTACGCAGCGAAGAAAAGACTGTGGCACATGGCACTGTACCCTTGTGTCTTAAATGGTGTCAGCTTGTTTTACTGTTAAGAGCTCGTATGGTACACTTCTGTACTGAACTGCGCTGCTACTTGATGACAGGTATTGGCTAGAAATTCTGTGTTATTGCACGGAAGTTGCCTTTAAATGTCAAAAGTAGAGTTAAGATTTGACCTATGTTTGCAATAACTGATTTAATCTGTTTTTCTTGCTCGAAATGCAGGGTTGACACTTTGTCCTTGCATAGTGGAGAGATTTTGGGGTGGGCGGGACTTATCTGTGGAGGGCGATGAGGTTCTGCAGCTAAGAATAGCTTGGTTTAGCTTATTGGAGCATGCAAAGCAAAAAAGTGAACACTTACACTGAGTGAATGCATTGCTATGGAACTGGAGTCTGTTTTGTAGACAAGACTGCTCCAGAATTGCATGTTGTGTGCTTGCTTTGGTCATGCCTGCAGGCATGCTACAGTTCGGAACTTTAATGTTCTTTTAACACGTTTTGGTTTTCTTTTTGAAAAAGCACCAACAAACCAGTATTGTGTTCCACCTTGCACAGTCTGAGCTTCCCTCCCAGCCCTTCAGAACTTCCATTGAGGGGAAAGCTGTCGTTGAATTGAGCATTGTGGGATCAGACCTACAGCAAGCCAAAGGCTTGTCTTCAGGGAGGTCAGCTGTAGAAGTATTCTACAGTTTTCTCACCATTAGGAATGCTCTCAAGGATCTTTATCAGTGGATTAATACAGTTCATGATTCATCTTCACAGTTCAGTTCCATATATACCATGGATGTACGCAAATATTACGGCATGTGTGTGCGCATGTGTAATGTAGCATGTGCCATACCTCTCATTTCCTTTAAGACTTTAAGGCAGAATTTGCTTTTTTTGAAGTCTGAGGTCACTAAAACTAAGGACTGAGGTTTCTTTTCAGGGCTTTAACTTACTACTGCTCCGTGAAAGCCCGGTGGCTCGCTTTTATCACTGTATGATGGTCGACTAATGGTATCTCTTAGCTGACGCTGAAGCCCTGCATTTTTCATCAGTTTTCTTTCTTAGTATAGCTCAGGCAGCACTCATAGTGCCAAAAAGAAAGAAATACTTCATCAAGGTGAATTTATGTAGGGTGGATTGTCTCATTCTGGTGCTATATATATTAGTGCTTAATCAATGCATTAGCTCTTGCAAAAAAGCAAGAGGAAGGAGAAAAATGTGAAATAGTTTTTGCCTGGATGCAGCCTAGAGAAAGCTGCCCTCCTTGGCAGGAAATGTTGAGGTGCAACAGTTTAATGCTGGCGTAAGACATACAGAGGACTTAAATGTTGGCTGGTTTGTGTTACATCTTGAGTGTAACCTGTGCCATGGTGTGTTCACCATGTTCATAGCTGATGTAGCTTGAAGTAGAAACCCTATTCTACTGACATATATTACCCATGTATTTTTATTCAGTAATAAAGTTAATGGATAAATACTGTCTCCCTAGTTTACGAAACAGCTATAGATCTAAACCTCTTTTTTTAATTTTTTTTTTGAACCAAGGTTTGAACAAAACAGTGTAGATTTATATGCAGAAAGTTTAGAAAACTCTAAAACTAGCGGTGCTGTAGAAATGTGTCAAGAAATGCCCGGTGGAAATAAACAATGTGGCTGTTTAATGTATAATTCTAAAATGATTCTGATAAGTTCTTTTGAGAATTGCGGACAAGAACAATTATCAGTAATGCTTAGTAGGCAGACCTGAAGCAAACACCACAGTAAATGCTATGTCCAGTTAAAAGCCATGGAGCGTGTGAAGTAATCAGACACAATCTTCGTTACAGTTTTCTTGTTCTGATACCTCTGATTATTCAGAGGTGTCAAAGGTTTTTAAATGGTCAGAGTAGTTTCTACACTCACACAAAATATTCAGGTAGAATAGATGATCTTAACGTCGTGGTGTTAGGATTCTTTGACTCCATAATTGAGTCAGTAATTGGCACTGTGATCTCCAGCAGCTCTGCTTTTTCAGAGTAATCCCGTAACTTCTCCGTTAGCACGCGGACTCAAAAATGTTGTCAGGATAAATTGCAGAAATATATTCGAACTTGTTTTTTTCTCATACCATTCTTTAAGAGATGATAAATCGGGAGTAAGTAGCGTACAACTAATACCAACAAGATAAGTAAAATGTAGAGTACTGGTTTACTAAAACTATCTGATAAATTATGTGCAAAAATGTTAAGCTGCAAGAGGAGAAAGTCAGAAGCAATGGAAGAGAGTTGGATAAGTATCCTTTCTGTTTAAGAAAAACAAATAAAATACTTTGTTTGATGGTTGCCAAATATAAATTAAAATCCATATGCCTCGTGTCTGTTTTATTACTGCAGCTGTTTGAGTTCATGCAAGTGTATCTTTTACTTTCAAAATATCCTGGTTCATTAAATAACACTGACTTTAGTAGCTTGTGATCTTGTAAACCATTCCAATTTAACTTAGAATATGTTACTAAATATTTGATTCCTGAATACCTGAGTTAAGTGCTGTCAACCTTAAAATATATTGGCATCCTCTGCTTCCCCCTGCACACGCTACCTTGTGAAAATCATGTGGATTTTCACTGTATTGAAGTAAAATAATTTTCATCCTATAAAGAGTAAGATAAAAGGAGAATGAAGACAACCTTGAGCATATCTTTCTGTACTGAGAGTTTACACTAGGTGGCATGCAAGGAAAGCCAAAAGCACAAACCTGTCTTAAAAGTATTGAAGGTAAAATCTCAGACTTGTCTCAGGATGTTTTTATCTTGTCTTTTGATCACTTTCCAATGTCTTTACAGGTTGAAATGTCCTCTTGCTGGTACAAATAAAAGATTTCTTATTAATACCATCAAAAACACATTACCGTCTCAAAAAGAACAAGACCAAGAACGTGAGCAAAAGGAAGACGGTAAGGAGCCTGAGCCAAACAAAAGCAGGAAAGAAGAAAAACCAAAGAAACGCAGAATTCACCCATATACACCCAGCTTTCAGTCCAGGAGGAGAGTCAGCTACTCTCCTCCAAGACACCGAAACAGGAACCAGCACACAAAGGATAAGCATGAAAAGCGATCAAGCAAACGATGAGGGGAGGAGAGTGGCAAAGATGTGGTGTTACAAGGCAGGAATGTCATCAAGTGTCGGACTGCAGGGATGTCTCAGTTTTTCAGGAAAAGATGCTGTTCGGAATTGAATTTTGAACCGAGTCGCTTGTGTGAGAAGTAACCTTGAGGTAGCTTTAGAAGACTTTTCTTTGGGACCTTTAAGAGAAAAGCAAAGTGCAGCATAAATCTTTCAGTCGTTTTAGAACAGACATTCCTCTCCCTTTGCTCCATTCCTCTCTCCCTCTCTGACTAAGCTTAGGGTCTTGGTGATGGAGCGTGATATGTGTGTCACTGTCCGATACAACTCATTTAGTCATGTCACTCTTTTGGAAATAAATTTAAATTAAGCAGAAATCTATTTATTGTGTAAAGTTGGCAGAACTTCTTTGCTGCTAACCACTAAGGAAGTTTCGTGTGTTTGGGTTAGTTTAGTTTTGCAGAGTCTAGAAGAAGGGGATGCTGGTCAGTGCCTGGCCAAGCACGTACATTTTGTATAGAATATAAGAGTTTGCTTTCTTTAGTATAAAAGGAACAAATTTAAAATGGGCAACACTGGTTTTGCTTTCCAGGAGGAACTACCCGGAAATACTGATTTTGCTTGTTATTGTATATTCACAAACCTGTCATAGATAATAGTAAACATTACCCCTAAAAAGCCATAACTGCAATAATTGTCTCTGTTTAGACTTCCCTCTGTACGGAAGTAGTTTGAACAGTCTGTTGTCATGGTGCTTTCAAAACAAACCTTGAAGACAAAATCATCATGTTCTCTGTCCACTGCTAAGAAGTTTCCAAGTAAATGTGTAATACTAGAAATGCAAAGGTGATACTTAAAAACAGTCAAGTGCTCACTTTCCAAGCCTGTGTGACAATTCTGTAGTGGTACAGTTCTTAAACTTGTGACTTGGAGCACACGTAACACACATCGGCACATTCTACGTCTCGGTTCTGTTTGTGTTACAATAACAAACTGTGTGAAATATTTTGTATTTCAGTATTCTCAGAAATGATTGTTTTGAACATAGGTTTCCGTTTTTAAGTGTGTTGACAATAAAATCGAAAATGTTCATTGAAAATGCTTTGTGGAATTAGTGATTTTAACGGGTTTCTTAACTGACGTGGGCCTCTCTGCTCTAAGGGAGAGGAGGACTAGCGCTTCGTGGTCCTTCAGTGTTGTGTCAGGCCAAGGGTGCCACCTATAGGCTTATCTATAGCTCGTCTTGCTGTGCTGGCCTGTCTCTCTTGGAAAGATGATGTTAGCTAGGAGATGGGGAGACCGAAGTGGAAATCTGCTTTGGCTGCATTTTGATGCACGAGCTGGGAATTACTCTTCTGAGGAATGGGAAGGTAGTTAAGCAGGCATTGAGCCCGTCGGTGGCCGCTTGGGTCAGCGTATCCAACAAAGTGGGGTGCTTTTACATTTCCACTGAGGAGCTATGGATAGTTTCTCTGTTTCCCTGCAGGAACCACAGCACTAGAAGTCCCAACCTTTCAGAAAATTTCCTATGATTTAAGTGGAATCAATGAAAAAGTAGTATCTTTGGAGAATGTAGGAGTCTCTTTGGTTTAAATAAACAGATGTTGTTTGTGTTCCTTATTTTGCTGGACACTGGTTGTATTCTCCCTAATAATCCTTTTTGGAAGGATAAGACCCACGATACCAGCCGGGATGCAGCAGCGGTGCTGGATGGATGTGGCTTTGCGTCAGAGAATTCACCTTGCCGTTGGTCAGGATTGGGGCTGGAGATGTTCCACAGGACAAATCCCTGTGAATTCTTGCTTGTCTGGCTGGCGGTGACAATATGGTGTCCTAAGAGCTTTCCACGCTCTGGCCTTCAAACACCCCTTTAGGATAAGTGCTGCTATTGATTCTACATCAGTTTAAGACAGGCTTTCAGGTAGGGAAAGTGATGAGAGTATGCTTTCAAAACGAGTGGGTTGTTGATAGAGAGCGCTTCCGTACCAGCAATGCTCGACTAGAGGATCTGATGTGACCTAAACCAGAGAGCTGGAGAAAGCCTGTCTTCATCGGTGGTGGTAGGTTCAGATCTAATTCCACTTTTTTTCTGACTTACAGAACATATGTGAATTATTAATCTTTCATTGGTTGATTCCGTATTTTGGTGCTGTCTTTCATAAGCGTACATAAAAACAGAAAACTGCTGCTCATTAACTGTTCTTAAGGCAAATCTTCACCTCCTGAGCGCTTTTTAAATAAAAAATGGTGTGCAAAAAGCCAGGTTTGTATTGCGTCTGCAGTTGCTTGCATTGTGCAGCACCAGCATCACATTTATAAGGTATCTTAAAGATAGGATTTAAACCCTGAAGCTCAAAGCTGAGCATGACTTTTCAAAATGTGTTATTAGCTGCTGCAACTCAGAACACTCGTTACTCGTAACGTGCCTAGTCCTTACAATAAATAAATACATAAATAACTAAAAGGTGTGATCTTGGTCTCGGCTTCCTCTAGCAGTACATTACAGCCTAATTACGGACATGGGAGTCAGTGTTGTGCAATGATGCTGCAAAGGTGTTTCTTGTTTATCTGTGAGCTACTGATGTCTGTGTTTAGTTTCAGTGCATGTTGCACGGATGGGTAACAGAGATTAATCAGGTGAGGGTGTTCTCTTGCCATAGCCACAAGAACTTGTTAATTAGATTACATTGGACAGAAATCCTCAAAAGGTTCATTTTCATCAACCTGCTACTGAATGTAGATCACGAAACAATGTGGAGGAGGAGGAGAAAACATTTAATGATTGGGCTTTGTGAAATACTTCTATTAGTTTTGACTGTCAGGGATATAGTACCATGCAGTTCTTAGGTTCATTGTACAGCCTCTTCTCTTTTGTAAATCCGGTTTGAATTATTTACAATGAATCATGAACGTCCAAGAAAAGCCTGGCAGATTTGATGTATAACACGACTTAGGCAAAAATAGACCCTGTTTTTCAGACTGATCCAAGTTTACTTCACAGATGTTTCTTGAGGTGCAGTTGTAAGAGCGTTCCTTAGTGATTATGAAATTTCTACAGAAAACTAGTTAACAAAGGAGATGTAAATGTTTGTAGATCAATGGAATAATGTAGCAGGAGGGGGTTGCTTTTCCTGCACAAACAGAACCGGGTTTTGTGTTGTGGCTGCAAGTTGACCACTGAGAAGCATGTTTCCTCTCCTGCCCTATCGGAGCTCTCATTAATAATTATGTGTTTTCAGTTAATTAAACTGGAACAACACAAAAGTAGACTTGCTTGGATAAGTAGCGAGAAAACATATTTGGATTGTGTTTGGAGCCGGATTTTATTCATTTTATCAGTAGGGTCACGGATCCACTGAATCTTTATTCATGTGAGTGATCTTTGCACTTGCAAATAATCCTGTTGTAGCTCACTGTCTATGAATGAAACTCTCGTCTGCATTAATATACGCTCTTTGTTTTAATCACTGTCAATAGAAAATAGTCAAGAGTAAATGTTAGGCGGCATAGCTCCAATTAAATAAATAAAAAAAAGCCCTAAAAATTTTGCAAACTGTATATATTCACATCATCATTTCCAGATACGATAGTCCTAAGACAGAAAAAAACCTCAAATACTTTTATGCCAAATAACTGCTTTTATGCCAAATATTTAGCAGCCTCTCAGAGTCTCCAATGAACACTGTGGATGTGTTCCTTCCTTTTTAATTTTGCATCAGTTCAGTATTGCGTAGACTGTAAATTTACTAAATATGGTTTTAGTAACTCTCAGGCCGTTACCCTCCCATCTTATAAAATGCTTCTAGAAGGCTGTGTCTATATTGAATCTCAAAATATTGAATCTTCATCTGTATGCAACAAGAATAAACTTTTGTTTGTAAGGGAAAGCAAGAAGAATATGCTATTTTTACACAAAATTGCTGTTCATACAATATTCACCTCTACCCAAAATGATGAGCCTTGCATTACGACTGGAATGTTGGGCCAAATACTTCAGGCTAAGGAACGGTGCAAGTTCTGCGTAGTTCTCCCAAGAGCATCCTGTGTCTTTTGTATTGTGATTGCACAGGACTAACTGCAGAAGCCTGGTGTGGGAAGTGGCGTGGTGCCCTGGAGGGGGGATGCAGTGCCCTCTAATGTTGGTGTAGGTCCCTGGAGAAGAGTTCAGTTCCCCATCTACAGCTTCCTTGTAGGATCTTAGGCAGGTTTGCTCATTGCTCTGGATATGTCTGTAACATAAAGAGTAGATTTTGCATGGTCATAAGCACCATAGGCTGTGTTTCTCATCCACCTTGGCTTGGCAGTGAGCAGGTCAGAACTGGGACTTAGTTTCTTCTCTATAAATAGGGATTTGAGATGTAGGAATACCCAGCATAGATACATAGGGATGCTTTGAGAAAATCGCATCACAGCCTCCTGTGGATAACCTCAGATGCTCTGTATCACCTGTGAAGCACTGTTAGGGTCTGGAGTACAGCATGACAAACAGGCTCATGTTCTGCTGCTTCAGTGTCATAGTGGGATCACAGAATCATAGGGTTGGAAGGGACTTCTGGAGATCACCTAGTCCAACCCCCCTGCCAGAGCAGGGTCACCCAGAGCAGGTTGCACAGGAACGCGTCCAGGCGGGTTTTGAATGTCTCCAGAGACGGAGACTCCACCACCTCTCTGGGCAGCCTGTGCCAGTGCTCTGCCACCCTCAGGGTAAAGAAGTTCCTCCTCATGTTTAGGTGGAGCTTCCTATGTTTGAGGTTGTGCCCGTTACCTCTTGTCCTGTTACTGGGCACCACTGCAAAGATCCTGGCCCCATCCTCCTGACACCCACCCTTTAAGTATTTATAAGTGTTGATAAGGTCCCCCCTCAGTCGTCTTTTTTCCAGACTGAAGAGACCCAAATCCCCCAGCCTTTCTTCATAAGGGAGGTGTTCCAGTCCCCTAATCATCTTGGTAGCCCTTTGCTGTACCCTCTCCAGCAGTTCCCTGTCCCTCTTGAACCGGGGAGCCCAGAACTGGACACAGTACTCCAGGTGTGGCCTCACCAGTGCAGAGTAGAGGGGGAGGATGGGATATGGTCACAAAAGCAGTGTTGGACTACAGTCACAAAGGTAAAATTCAAAGCTTTGTCAGAAAGTGAAGGCAATGGCATCTTTAATGGTGTAGGCGAGAAAAGGCTGTCTAGAGTACAGTAGAAAACTGGTGTAACTGATGTAATTGTACCGTAAGTGTGAAAGTACAACCCCAGAGAGCCCAGAGATTCTTGCTAGTGAGCAGAGCGGAAATCCTGCGGCTCTCTGCCATCCTCCCACCTGCGCTGGTGGGAGCACACACAGTCACCCCCAGCCAGGCGTGTCCCTGGTCTTCTGCTCGCCGGGAAACCCACGGCCCGCCCAGGCCGTCTGTGCTTTCCTGGGGCGCATGGACAGGAACGGGGAAAGACTCCAGAAAGTGCTACAGGAGCAATATTACACGCAGCTTAACAGCAATTGTGTAAACACAACCAAAGTCTGGTTTTGGGAAACGTGGGTGGGCGTTCTGCTTGAGACTCTGTGTCTTCTGAATTCTCCAGCTTTTCCTGGAGAGGAACTGCCTGTGTCTTTTAAAACGTCCCGTGAGGGTTGAAAGTTTGCCCAATGCTAGTCATTCAAAATGTCTCAGAGAGAGAAAAATGCCAGCAAACAGCTAATCCATGAGGAACATTACTGGAATTCCTGGTAATGAGCTGTTGTTTAAGTTAAGAATATTAAGAAAGGAGTATAACACATGAAGGAAGCCAAGGCTCTGTGTGAGCTATTGCTTTGTCTTAGTTGTGTATATTATATTCAAACGCAGTCTTCTCTCTCTACCATATTAGCAGACATCAGAGTAATAGCAAAAGCCAAAAGGAAGGTAAGCAAAATAGTTGGCGTTGACAATCTGGATGTCGAAACTTGGGCAACTCTGCCCACAGCAGACCCCTAAATTAAAACATGGCTCTTCAGCCTAATCCCCTGCGTTGCTAAAGCAGCAGAGAGGTGTTGCTGGGATTTCCTGGCATTGCTCGGTCAGTTTCTAGTGCTCCTCCTCCAGTACAGTGGGGTTAGTGCCTCTCTGAACCCCTCCATGCAGAGAAGGCACTTCCAAAGTCCTCGGAGGAGGGAATATGTTTTGTCCGGAGTTTGAGCGTCACCTCCTTCTTTCTCTCCTGGTCTCAATTTGCTGAGCTGGGGGATGCCCAGAGGAGAAGGGGATGGAGTTTCCCATGGTCTGGTCCCACGCTTCCCTCCCTGAGGACCCGGCAGGGTGCTGTGTGGGGCATGGCTGCCCCAAGGACACCTTTCACGTCAAACACTGCAGATCATTCTGGTTAAATAAATCTCTGGAAGAAAGTGTAGGTTCCTAGGAAAGCAGATGACAACGAATCAGTAAGTAAATCCTCATCTGGTACGAACCAGTGAAGTTGTGCTGCCGTCAGCAGAGCTGGGCTGGTTTGCTCCAGCTAAGCACCTCGCTCTGTCTTCATTGAGGCACTGACATGTGGGTTAAAGGGGGAGGGAAGCCAGAAGAGCAGTGTAGGATCACCAGCAACTCCTACCTGTCCTGTTTTTTTTTTCTGGGGATTGTGATTTTGGTAGTGCTTCCCCCAGCCCTCATGACTGCCTGTCCAGCATCAGGATTTTATAGAATCATAGACTGGTTCGGGTTGGAAGGGACCTTAAAGCTCATCTAGTTCCAGCCCCCCTGCCATGGGCAGGGACACCTCCCACCAGACCAGGCTGCTCAAAGCCCCATCCAGCCTGGCCTTGAACACTTCCAGGGATGGGGCATCCACAGCTTCTCGGGGCAACCTGTTCCAGTGCCTCACCACCCTCACAGTAAAGAATTTCTTCCTAATATCTAATTTAAATTTCCCCTCTTTCAGTTTAAAACTGTTACCCCTTGTCTTATCGCTACATACTCTTATAAAGAGTCCCTCCCCACCTTTCCTGTAGGACCCCATTGGGTACTGGAAGGGTCTATAAGGTCTCCCCGGAGCTTCTCTTCTCCAGGCTGGACAACCCCAACTCTCTCAGCCTGTCCTCATAGTGCTCCAGAGGTACTCCTGGCACGAGCAGGGTGAAGCAGCTCAGGTTTGGTGCTGCACTGGTGCGGGTTCGGCTCTGCCCCGAGCTCCTGCGCACATCCTGCCTGCAAGGACCACTACAGACCTGCAGGTAGACATACAGCTCCTTGCGACCTCTGCCTGGTGAAAGGACCAAACATCAGCCCTACCACAGGAGAATCCTTCACCATGGTGGTTCTGGGTCTGCCTCACCAATGGGTCCCATATGGACTTGGATCCCTGCAGGGATCTGCTTCCAACAAGGAAGGGACTAGGAAGACACAGCTCTACCTTTCCGTAGCAGGACCTGTTGCATCCTGCCCAGTAGGTTCTCGGCGGTCTGAGAAATGAGTTAAACTAGCAGTAAAAGTCCACAGGAATGAATTTTACCTACACTTCATTTTTCTTTGCCTGTTGAAAATAATTTCCCAGGCACTTCCGCCCTCGGGAGGGAGCAGCGAGCCCCCACCGCGCTCTCATTACTCGAGATTCACCTCCAGCCGCCGCTGCCAACTTTTTTTCCTTTTCTCTCCTTTCTAGGTTGAGGTCTTTAATAATTTCGTGTCTCTTTCAGCCTAGGCTCCAGCCTGGGAAAAACAAACCTGCTAGCCTGGCGAAAGCCAAACACACACGGCCCAATTACCAGCTTCCCCACTGTTCCTTTGGGCTGGCTGGTATTCTCCCTGCCTTTTGTTTCGCTGCCCGCTCCCTGCCTCCGAGCAGCTTCCTTTGACTCCGCTCCACGCAGCCGGGCAGAACGAGATCCAGCAGGTAAACTGAGGAAGGGCTATTGTCCGGCCACCCCTCGCCTGTGGACCGCTGCTGTTTATCTGCTGGCAGAGCTTCACGTGGGCGTACCTCTGCTTTGCTTTTTAATTAGGGGAAAAGGCGTCATTTCTTTGCACTTAAAATACTTGTGCATGGGGAAGGCAGGACTGATGTGTCTCGGTAATGGCAGACCACGCGTCACGGGTTGGGTGCTGGGCGCAGGTCATATCGTTTCAACTGTGTGGTTGTTGTCTGTCCGGTGGTCCGTGCCCTGGCTGGCGCTGGTCCTGGCAGCCTTGGGAAGAGCTGGGGAGGATGGATGGGGCTGACTTCACAGCCATGCGCTCCTGCAGCTCTCCAGGACAAGTCCTGCGAGGACCTGGCCTGGCTGTCCTGTGGTGGGGACAGGCTGGTGCCCGTTGTTACCCGTCAGCACAAGCTGGGAGGTGGGAACTGGTGGGGATGAGCCACTGCTGGCCCCCAAGAGTAGATGCTCACCGCGATGATGGGGTCTCAGTTCATGCTGCCACCAACCTGCCCCTCTGCAGCTGCAGGGGAGTCCACGTCCCATTTTATAGGAGGGCAAACTGTTCTCCAAACATGCTACGCCAAAGGGAGTCCCCACAAGAGCTCCTGGGGGTGAGGAAGAGGAGTGGCCAGTCCTACATCCCTTTCTCAGGCAGCACCAGCTTGTCCCTCTGCCCCAGCTACCCCATCTTACCGTGACCCAGGTGCCCATGGAGCTCCAAGCTGTCCAGGTGACGAGGGCTCATGCTGAGGACCAGCTCTCCATAGTTACACCTGTGTGGTCCTCCAGCCCCGGGGCTGCCGGCTCATGTCTGTCTGTCTGCAGTCCCCTAAGCAGAGCAGCCCCAGGCAAGCTGCCCACGCTGAGCCCAGGCATCCTCCGGGGTGATGCTAGCTGGTGGGGCCAAAGATGTGCGCGGGGTGGCACTGACCAAAGGTGGTGCCAAAGACTCAAGACTGGAGTTAGGTGAACTTCTCCCGCTGAATCAGAGGAGTAGCATAAAGGTGTGAGGTGTGGGACACTCAGCTGGCTGCTGGTACCCATCCTCGAGAGCAGGATGCTTCAGGAGATGCGGTGGATGCCCCCAGACAGAGTCCCCGGGATGAGACAGCAGCTAAAAATCGACTTGGAAGGGTGAGAACTGACTGGAAACAAAATATCTTCCCTGTCTTTCATTAGCACGGTTGCAGCTACGGATACACTCGCCCTGCTCAAAGGATTTACACTTCACGAAGGATTTGTGTGTGGGGAGGGAGCTGGCGAGGAGAGCACTGGGGAGAAGCTTAGAAGTGAATTGTTAGAACATATCTCCATCTCAGCGCTCAGTTTATAAAACAAATTCTTCGGGCAGGTGCTTGAATTCACAGCCTCTTTAGAGGGAATTTATCAGCCCCAGGAATATACTGGTTAAGGAAAAAAAAAAAAAAAACCACTATCGCCATCAGCTGCTAGGAGGGAAAAGCTAATCATCTAAACTTTACTGCGGGAGAGGTGCAGCTGTCAAAGCAATAAGGTAAATGAGTCTGAGGCTGAAATGGTTTTTGCAGCAGAACTCTGCTCCCTGCTAAATAGGGGAGATTGAACTATAGCACCATTCCACTATTCCCTGGTAATGCACCATTTTGGGGCTGACTGGGTGGTCTTAAGTCCATTGCCACAGTGGCTATATCGCTGATACCAATCAAGGCCCCGCAGCTGAGACCCTGAGTGACCTGCTTCAGCAGCTTTTTTCAAACCCCAATTCACTCATTTGTGTGGGATGCTTTTCTGCTACTTTATTTATGGGATTACATAAATGAGCCATTAAAAATGTAAATCTTCAGAACAGTTGAATAATAAAGATTTAAACAATAAGCTCAGGGCGGTACAGTACAGAAACTTCCCCGAACCAGCAGTACTGCACCATCGTGGCTATGGCAACAATAGCGGGTTAAGGGAAAGAGAGAGCAAGGAGGAAAATAAAACGTCCCGGCATTGTTACAGTCACTGGCACCACAGAAAGATTAGGGATTTTTTTTTTTTTTTTTTTTTTTTGCAGAGTATTAGAACAATAATGAAGATGTGCCATTATGCGCCACAAAGGAGACCATGCCATCCCTCGCATAGTGCAGGTGTCAAAACAATCAGGCTGGCCACAGAATTGAGTTTAAGTGAAGTTTGTCCCACCTCACCACAAAGTGTTTAACCCTTCCCGGGCCTGAGCCAGCTCCAGACGTGCCATGGCTAGTGCAGGCCCTTTTCTCCTCTCTCCAGTGCCGTTAGGCATCTGGCCTGAGCATCTTTCTTCATCAGCGGGGGCAACGGAGCTGTACACTATGTTCCTTGCTGAGGAGGAGCTGGCTGCAGGTTTTATTTGGCTTTCCTGGTGCTTATATCATGTTAAAGTACTTGGCGGGGCAATAACACAGCGAAGAATTGTACTGAGGTTCAGTTAAGTCCCACTGCAGCCTCCTCTCTGGAAAGGATAAAATGATGGAAGTAGCTTCTAAGCTCTGTTAAGCTCAAAATTTGTCAGACGAAATAACAGTAGACTGCTATTTCGTCACAAAAATTTTTCACTTAGCAGAACAAATTTTGAATTTAACAGAGCTGATTTTCCCTGTACAGCTGTGTGTTTTAGGTGCCCCATAATAATCTTCATATGACAGCTGTAGGGAAGAAGACTGAGATTCCACCGGCGTTTTAGATGTGCAGATCTTGAAGACAAGCTCTGAGCCACATCAGTGCTCTCCCTAGAAGCGGATTACAGCATGAGGTGCCCTATTTTGACATGTTTTTCCTATCGCTCAGTTCTGGGAACTGCGTGGAGGTATTTTGTAAATAAGTAAATTTGGGAGTTTATTTGGGAGAGTAAATTTGGGAATTTATATAAAATTTCAGAGTAAATTTGGAAATATATATAACAGACATATTCCCTCCCTATTTCAAAGGTCACCACCCTCTGGATTTTAATATTTCTAACCTAAAGGCAAACGTATACCCTTATCATTCTAATTCTTACAGTGGAAGAAGTGTGAGGCCAGGGCCCAGCATCCATTGCTGCCCAGTGAATCCCGACTCACTTGCAAAAAAGATAACGATCCCACCAAACCTGAGCTCTGTTTATAGGTCCAACATGATGAGAACAGCTGCATTCAGATACAACAGTTTGAATTGCTTGGGCTTGTAAAACTTATAAATTAAGTAACTGCCACATGGAAAAAAAAAAAAAAGTTAAATTCTTACGCAAATAATATAAGTAGGCATGATGTGATATGGCTTGCAAGTAAAGTCTTCTACAACAATGGGTTTTCATGCATCGCTTTACTTGACTGACCTAAAAAATATTCCTATTTCAGAACCGTGGGACTTGGGAAAGATTCCCTTCTTACATCTGTGCAAATCCATGGACATCAGAAGAGTTACCGTGAATTTGTGCTGGTGAAAATTAGAAGTGAAGCTGTTTCATAGTCTCTCGTATCTTTAAAGTGCAACGTCCTTTGTTGATTCTTGCTATCTTTACTCTCTGAAAACTGTGTACAGTAGTGTACCAATGTCATAACGAGTTTTTAGCAATATTATAACAGCCAGCATTCGACCTAGCATCACAGAGGGGTTGAAGTTGGAAGGCACCTCTGGAGACCACCTGGTCCAACCTTCCTGCTCAAGTAGGGCCACCTACAGCTGGTTGCCCAGGACCGTGTCCAAATGGTTTCTGAATATCTCCAAGGAGTTATGAGTATCTCCAAGCATCCTAGCGTTACATTATCATATTGTGATGATTTATTATAGGTGCAACTTCTATTGATAACAATAGGATTGATTTGACTGTATGTAGACAATGGACACCATAAAAGCATGCCAACCCCCTAAAGTTTTTTACCTGCTGTAAGGGGAGAGGAAGAATTGCTGGTAGTGGAAACAGGGAAATACTTAAAGAATACAGTAATGTCAACTATGGTAGCATGATGAAGTTTATTTTCTAAATAGTGGCGCTCCTAATGGGGCTCTGTGTTTGGGGCAAGGGAAGGGAGAGATGAAAAGGGAAGATGGATTTACTGGCAAAGTAGAGAGGTCACAAGAATGCAAGATGTAGACAGCTTTGCGTTAATGAGGAAAGTCTTCCTCTGGGTTGCATATGAGACTTTTTGATATCGCTGAATTTATCTCAGGGCAGAATTTTTATTTTAGAATGGGTAGATCCTGTCCTCAGTCAGAGTGGTGAGCCTGGTGGTATTTCCAGATGCTTCTGCCTCATTGTGTGTGATTCTCTTAGGTACCAGTTGGGACGCAATTGGTTTATATGGCTGTGGGCACTGAGGTGGCAGGTCGTGGACTGCAGTCCCGTCCAGTCCCAGAGCAGAGTCACCGGCCATGCCTGCTCCAAGCCAGCTGCCTGTGCATGGCAGAAGTGCTCTCACATGGAGGATGTGATTCACATCTGAAGCTTATTCTGTGTTGTGTTTCATTTCTACATTCATTTGCCAGATTTGAGTCTCAAGCGAGCCTTCCTGTGCAGTAGGCAAGGGATGCAGGGCTGCTGCAATCCAACCCAAACATGGCTTTGTGCAGTGCCACCCACCAGGTGGGTAGCACATACAGAAGAGGGGCACATGTTGGGCAGCCTCTTCAGAAGTCCCCCCATTAAAATTTACACCTCTGTGCACAAAGTGAGGGGGTGGTACAGAGGAGAGGTGGCCTTAAGGAAGATCTTCCTTGGGTTAAGGAGTCATGTACATGTTCAGGCTTCTCCTAGGCTTTTCTCCCATTGTGGCCTCAGTGATCTGGGTCCAGGTTCTTAAGCATATTTAAAGAAGTCGTCATGGGCTACAATCTTGTTTGCTTCAGGGAGATAGCTGAATATTAAACTTAGCCTTTTCAATCTGAAAGCAGATGCTTCATGGAAAATAGAGACTTAAGAAGATCCATCCAAATGTACATTATTTCCTTTTCACTGTACATCAGCTTAATTAATTTATTTTTGAGACCAAAAAAAGGCTAATTCTGCAGTAAATGCAACTGAAGAGATTTTTCCAATGTCTTATCTATGAACTCTGTGTGGCCAGTGATCCTAATCCTCATTCTGGTTCTTAGTGGTGCAACTTGGACGTGCCTGTGAGGAGAAGGGTAGGATCACGGGGTGAGCTGGCGAGCTCCCCTGGCACAGGGCACTGCCTTTCCCGGGGCTTGGCTGGGTAATTAACCACAGAGGCCGTCAGCTGGTGAGCAACACCAGCTCAGTCCAGCCATTTCTGTGGCCAAACAGCTCAAATGGGTCATGGCTGTGGTTGCACTCCAGCCTGGTTAAGGCTGAATCCATGTGGCAGTATGGGACATACCCACCAGTCTCACAGCTGTGAATCCACTCTGGAACGGAAAAGCAAAACAAAATGGATTCCAAATCTCTTAACAACATACCAATTGCAGGAAAAATCCCACTTTGAGCCACCAGAACTGGTTAATGGTGCTTTTGGGTATTATATCATTGCTTCATGGTCTTTATGAAAGCAAATAATTTTATTTCATTTCCAAAGTTGGTAGAAAGATAACTGCAGTCTTCATCGGCTTTTCCTACACCTCACTGGTAAGCCAGGAATTGGAGCCTGAAGATATTAGGACACAGGACTGAGGAAGCTCTGGTTTATACAAATGGCAGGTTTACAAGGTGGAATGCACAATTAATTAAATGTTTCCCAGTAGTTCATGTGTCTAAGTCAGACTGTAGCCTCTCTGGTATCCCAAGTAGTTCTCCTCTTTGTTCCCTCAGTCACTAGCACTGAAGGAAGCTTTTGAGTCCTCTCTAACTTGAAGCCTTCTTTATAATGTAGGTATTAAAAGCCTGGACCTCGCTGGGAGGGAGGAAGGGAGTTTTTTTAATCATCTGATATTGCACAAGGTAGCTTCTCTCCCTCAGTCGGGATCTGGTACCAAGCTCCAGGTCTTTTCTGTGCCAGTATTGCCAGGAGCACTCTCCTTCCTCCTGCCCCATCTTGCTTCTGCAGGCAGCTGTGAGGCACTACAGAAGATCACCTGCACCCATGAGAAGGATCCACCAAACTGTTCCATGCTGCTGTCCTGGGTTGGGGAAGCTCATGAACGTGAGTTTTTGTGGGAGTGAAAGATCAGGGTGACTGTCTCTTCTAGGAAATATTTCAGGGGGAAAAAAAGCCATTTCACTTCTGGCTTCATAGAAGGGAGGCTTCTCTTACAGCCTTCCCAATGTGCCAGATTTTAAGTACTTTGGCTGGTGTTTAAATGGAGCTGAAAGTCTTTAGTGAATGTGGAGTCCTAGGTTGGAGGGGTGCGTCAAGAAAAGTCCAGGAATCTCTTGCAGCCCTGCTGCAGAAGCAAGGAAGTCGGGAGGGGAGCTGGTAGGACTTGTGTCCCAAGTTCCTCGGAGTCTTCAGGGCAGCCCTGGCCTTGGGACTGGCTGTGTGATGGTGGGGATGGGAAAGGAGAGCTAACGCTCGTGGCAAACTGCAGTTTCGGGCACAATTCACACTGGCCTTGCTCTTTTGCATTATCTCAGGCAGGAACGCAGCTGTTGCCTGACTCAACCAGCAATGTCCTGTGCTTACCTGACACCAGCGTGAAGGCTCACCAGGGCCAAAGGCCACGAGACCCGCAGCTGCAGAGCTCCCCACATCCTCCAGGTGGAAAACTTGCTGCCAGGGTCCACACAGTCCTCACATTTTTACTTGCTTTAGGTTAAAAATGAGAACTAATACAGCAAGCCCTTTTTGGGGGGATGAAGGAATGAGGGATGAAGGGTGTCTCTCAGTCTCATCACTATTGCTCGGGTGGTTCGGTCCTTTCACTGTAGCCCTGAGGTTAGCAGAAAGCATGACTGTAAACTAGCAGAACTCTGAACTCCCTTTGAAATGGATAAATTGAGGACCTTCCACATAAGCTATTAATTCCCTTCTCATGACTGCGTCAGTGCATCTGTCTCCAGTCCTCTGCTAGGACCTGTTCGCAGCAGGTGGCCAGGAGCCGAGGGCAGCAGAGTCATTGCTGCTCAGTTAAGCCACGGGCAAGTGAAAGCTGGGGTGCTTTGGAGCAACAGCAGCCATGGCTAAGGGATGGCCTGGGGCTGTGCCTGGAAAGCACTGTTTGCAGGGAGAGGTGGTGTCTGCCACAGCCTGGAAATACAGGAAGCTCTTCTGACCTGTAAAGGAGGCAGAAACCTTCTCAACCTGAAGGTTTTGGCTCCTGTTTCAGGTCTGAAGAAAAGCTCCTACACCTGAAAGTTTGTTACTTCATCTCTATCTAAGGGTCTAATAACAAGCTTCCACTATACTGACGTAAGATGCTTTTTTTGCGTCTTTCTCCTTTCTTTTTTAACCTGTTTGCCCCCAAATGAAAGTAATGATCTGAAATCCCAAATAAAGCTGAATTTTCCCCTCTCATAAACCATGAATATAATTGCAGGAGCAACGTTAACTATCACCACAAGCTTAAAAAAAAAGAATGAAATGACCAAAAATAACCAGTGTGAATTCAAAGCGAAAATGAATGGAGTCTGCCTCATTCATAAATGTCATACGAGACTTTGGTTAAAAAGGCAAGCCTGTCATCCCAAGGCCAGCAGCTGTTGTTATGTTGAACAAAATGGATACAAATGGGTATTATTTTAAAGCGAAATGCTTAATCCCAGGCCTAACAAGCCCACTGTCCTCTCTGTAACCCTGTGTCATACAAGCCATGATCTCCAGTAGAGGGCTTGATTGCACAGGAAATAAAATTCCCTGGCTGTGCCCTACCAAACCGACAAACACCCTGGCAATGTTTGAGTTACTATGGCAATCGCAAAATAGGAAGGCCTTTTCTTCTTTTCCCCATCTCTGCATGCAGCCGCAGGCTGCTCCTGAATAGCTCACATCTGCAAAAAGTTTTAACACGGTACTCAGATAAAGAAAAGGATCCCAAAAATGGGCATTGACCCGTCTCAAAAAATGTTGCAAATTTTATATACAAGAATTGGGGAGCTGTGCCACTTTGCGCAGGTTATGTCATAATGTGAACAAAAAGGGATAAAAGCTGATGAAGGCTTTTGCTGTCAAATATGGAGAGAGGGGAAAAAGCAGAAGTAAATGACAGCTTTAATGCAGATGTAAGAAGAAAAGTCAAAGATGGGTGACAGAAAGTTGCTGGTCAATGAATAAGGGAAAATTTTCGAACACAAAAACCAGACAAAAGAGTAAAATACAATAAAAATCTTGCTATAGAGAATACTGAGAAAAGTCCCAAAAGCACAGTGAGCAAAATCTTGGAGCTATCAAACCATGTGAAACGGACATGTGGTTCTTTAGAGCGGCCCATTTGAGGCATTAATAGCTCCCATTATAAAGGGGGAACCTGATCTCTGGCCTGGAAAGCTTTCAAGAAGCAGACTTTTTACAACAAAATTGAAAAGCAAAACAAAACCGAACCTTTCTGCTTTAGACAAATTAACTAGGATTTTGGTCTTTCTAGACAAATTTGGTCCTGCATAATGAACTG
The DNA here is from genome assembly GCF_963924245.1 of Chroicocephalus ridibundus. Classification (NCBI taxonomy): domain Eukaryota; kingdom Metazoa; phylum Chordata; class Aves; order Charadriiformes; family Laridae; genus Chroicocephalus; species Chroicocephalus ridibundus. The sequence continues at coordinate 25,479,101 of NC_086284.1, forward strand.
TTACACATTTTACCAGTTTTCCTTGGACAAATGCTTTCTAGTAATGGAGAATAATTATGTATTTAAATGGAGATTTGCTTTCTGGCAGATCTTACGATCGTGTGCTTTCTGATAGTACGCTTTCACTATTAAAATATATTTATTGTTAATAATAAAAACTTACCTTTACCAACAAGCTGATTTCAACTGTCTAATTTAGATGCCTGCATAGAGTATGTGAACGTGTGTTAGTGCCTGATGGTCTCACTGGGCTATTTAATCCCAGCGAGAAGAAAGGTATGAATCCAGAATTTAGTATCCAGGTCTGCTGCTCGCTGCTAGTTTTGCCTCAGACGCCTGGATCTGTGGTGTGGGAGCTGGAAAGTGCCACCACCACCTCCACGTACGTTGGGTCCATCTCGCAAGAAGATTCAGAAGAGTAAATTTACTCTTAATTTGTTCTTAATCTTAGGTTCGATTGACATGTTATAGATTCTGAAAGTATCATTGCACTTTAAAAGCTCCTACTGACAAGTCACATTAATCACTAGAGGCTGAGAAAGGCTTAATGTGGGGAAATGAATGAAAATGGCATAAACAGTTCACAAAAAAAAGTCCAAAGGGCCGAAAGAAGCCCCAAATCCAGTAAAAGTGGGACTGCATTATACATTCATTGACTCTTGTTCTTTTGGGGGTGTTTTGGTATGAAAAGAAAGAGACAATAGAAGACAATAGCAGTACCTTATCAAAGTTCATTCAAGCAGCTATTTCAAATACTTTTAACGGCTTGTCACTGGGTCTTGCAAGTCTCCGAGAGTCTAAACACTCTGTCACATTTGTGTACTAACCACTTAAAGTGCTGCTAAAGCCTTTTGACCTGGACTGACTCTCCTTTATCTAGGTCAAAATGCAAGGCAAAGCCTTTGTGTTCCACGGCCTTCATTAAATTCATTGATTTGACCTGTATTTTAAAGACCAAAAGTCAAATGGAATGGGAAGTTAAAGTTCCCATACAAAATCTTCCACCGAGCACTTCACTGCCTCCTTGAACTATGTAACATTCAAAAAAGGCCATCTCACGGCCATTTGAAGTGTGGGCTATAGCTGGAGTGGCAGTTTTGTCCACTTTTTTCAAGAGCATTGAAGGGATTCATCAGAGCTTTCTCTCTCTTAAATGAGGACAAAAAAGTTGAAGCTTGCAGACAGTCCCACTGACGGTTTTCTCTTGCTCCGAGTCATCTGTTCAACAGGGCATAGCAAAGTTCAGGGGTAGATAAATATTATTTAAATCTCTTTAGCACACGGACAGGCAGGGAAGAGGTTTGTCACTTTACATTAGACTCTTGACATGCTCATGGTCAACTGCACTATCAGGTAAAAAGAAGAGATCAGCTTTTACATGTCAAGAAATAAACCCTCATCTGTGTTTGGAGGCCAAATGTCAGAACTAGTATTTACTCTTCCTGGGAATACAACATAAAACCCAAGGCCTTTAGAGAGAAAGCATAGGTTTAAGTCTTAATTTATTTTTCAGCTAGGACTCAAACATCAAAAAGCGTGAAACCTGGGGCTTTCATTCGTCCCTAGTACAGAGTAGAGCCTTGGACCAAGAGATGTTTCTGCATGTGGCTGACCCAGCCGATGTTGTGGGTCTGAGAAGGAAGAGGTTGCTTGTAAACTGACAGGGGCGGTCCAGGTTGACCAGGGATGCAGGTTCTGCCCTGTGGGGATGTGAACAACAGGAGACACCAAGGGCCCTGGCTGGCCTCTTGGGTGCACTTGCGCAAGGCTGGAGTGGGCTGGTCACCTTGTCTTGCAAACACCTACAGCTGAGATTCATGGCTTATTTACACCAGGAAGACTGGCATGAAAGAAAAATAAATTACAAATATGAAAGTAAACCTCAGCCAAATGACAGGCCCCACAGACCTTCAAAAACAACAACTTGCCTTGAGAAGATCTGCAAGCTTATAATTTCAATAAAAAGGGTCATGCATCATCCAAGTATTTGGTACAGCTTTACAGAAACTAGTATTTTCATGACTGACATTAGGAGTGGGATTCAGTTGCCTAGAGATGTTAGGTTATTTGACTAAAGGCTTGTCTCCGTGATCACAAAGAAGGCCAGAGGAACAGAGATGACAGAGCAGGAACCCCCATAACCTAATTGGAAAAAACCAAGATAGTCTAATTGAGAAACCTGCCCTTCCCAGGGCTGTCGCAGACAAGACAGCAGCCCCATGGTCTGGGGGTACCAGCCCCTGAGTGAGAGGCTCCCTGCTCGCCTTACAGACCGAGGGGGTTAGTGCCTATGGGAGTGTGGGACTCAGTATGGGAAGAAGGGAAAGAACATTTTGGGATTGTACAAAACTTGCTGCAAGACCTGTAAGGGAAAGACTAAAGGTGGGGACAGAAAGGGATGAAGGTGCTTTGGGGAAACAAGTGTGGGAAAACAAAGGGAGAGTAAAAAGGGATGATTGTGTGTAATGAAGCTACTGGCTGTCATGTGCCTGATCACCACGGGCTGTCTCATCTTCTCATTAAACTCCCTTTCTAGCTACTTTCCTGTGCACAGGGGCTTTGTGTGCCTGAGTGTGCATGGAGGCCTGAGCACCAGCAACCAGAGCAGAGCTGTGAGCCCCACTTGTGCTAGCAACTGCGGCGGCCTCCCAGATACTCCTACACACCGGAGTTAGGCACCTGGATAAAGCCTTTTAGCTACCTGAGTGTTATGCCAAATGCTGGATGCAAATCTCCTCCTTGCAGCCGGTCGAGTGTTTCGCCGACATTTCCGCTCCTGGGAGCCAGGGTGGCTCACACATCCAGCTCGCACAGCACCCTGCACACAGAGTGACTTACAGGCAGGGTGGGCATGGCATGAACGCCTCGCAGAAACGTGGGTCATCCTTACTGCTGAAGAAATCAGCGGGAGCCTGAAGAGGGTGGCGCTCGGAGTATGTCTCTGCAGGATCTGGAGGAGAAGCTGGTGTTCTTTTCCAGAGACTTGACCATTCATTTTTCACGTCTCACCCGCTTGAATCTTGAGAGCTGTTTACAGGCATGAGCAACTATGAATTTAAGAGATGCTAAGGCAGTGCAGAGTCCAGAGATGCGGCGGCAGGAAGACAGCAGAAGGAATAAGTGGAGAGGAGAGGTGTGGGCCAGTGCTATGTCTGGATTCCTGCTCAGCAAAAGTTTGTCCATCCCACCCTTTTTCCTCTTCCTTCCCAAACACAGCTGGCAGCTCTCAGTCCCCTTGGAGCAGCAATGCTCTCAGGAGCTTTGAAATGGTTAAAATGCTTTCTGAGGTGCTTCCAGCAGACTGCATCCAGCTCTGAGCTGATGCAGAACCAGGACAGAGTGCTTTAATCCATTAAAACAAATGAACTCAGTAAACATGGCAGCTCACATGGGGGTCGCTGATGAGTTTAAATGTTCAAAAGAAAGTCCAGGAACAAATAAAATCCTCTTCATCTAGCAGTAGGTCTCTAAAAGAGTAAATTCTACTTCTATTTCTAGGTTCACGTAATTATGGTTTTACAGATCTCACCACCTGAAAGATGTAGAGGAAAGGAAGCAGCAGAAACAACATATGGAAAACCTTTGGTGTTGGGTAGTGGCAGGATGTCAACTGGCTGGAAAAATGGGGGAAATAAAGGTTTCTTTAGCTTTTGGGTGAATTTTCTACTTCCCAGAAAGGTCAGTCTTACAAGGGCGTAATGTTCATTCAAAAGAAACAATTGCAAACTTAAGGAAAAAACCCAACCCAGATCTAAAACGGCCCTTTGAGCCATTATTTTCTGTGATTCCAATTTTGTACAAAATCAAGATTCTAAAAGCTAGAACAGGACTCCAAAGCAAGGCTAGTTTATTTGACATTTTCGTGTTTGCAAAATTATCTGTATAAGGATTTTGTTTGTCTTATTATTCACCTGTAGTGATTTGCTCAGCATTTGGGCAGTCTCTGGGTTGTCTGCAGACTCTTTGTCTATTGCTTTGTGCATTCCTAAGATGCTTTTTTTTATATTTTGTGACTGGGCCATAATTGTTAAGTTAGAGACACTTTTTATTCTGATGTCCAATTGGGCAATTCCTGGAGCTTTGAAGATTTACCAGATGACCCTTTCCTACTGTGACTCTTCGTGGAGGAGCATGTTTGCCAGAGGGTCTATGTCCATGAACATCCTAGCAAACCATATTCCCCTCACATCTCTGGAAAGGAATGAGATGAGGAAGGAGTTGAATGCCACCAAAGCAGACTGATTATTTTGTATTTGTGAAAACATTTGCAAAAATCTGTTTGGAGTCGGCTGTAAACAGAGTCACTCTTAAAGTGTCTCTACTAAAGGGATATTGTTCCCGGCCACCAAAGCAGAATAAAAGTAACTCCAGGACCACATTCAGAGGTGTGGGAACCATCTAGTCCATGGCACGCTCCCCCTTCCTGCCAGCCCATGGTGGTCCCTTTGTAGTGAGAGCTTTCTTTGGGCTCTGGGGAGAGCAAGAAGCAGTTGGAGGAGACACTGCAGAAGGTGAGCTTGAGAAACACCCTGCTGGGTCAGAGCAGTGGTCCCCTACCCCTCTACTCTGTCTCTGTTGGTGGCAGTGGTTGCTCTGAGGGAGAGCACAAGAGTTTCACCGCTTGCTATGGTCCATTTGCACTGCTGGTAGCCCCCAGCCCCAGAGGTGATGGGGTGTTAGTGGGAGGTACCTGCATAGGCTTCTGAGTACCATCTCATGGACCTGCTGTCCACAGCTGTGTTTAATCCCCTTGTGAACCTGCTGATACCATTCACGTTTGCGGCCTTCTATGGACATGATTTCCAGACGTTTGCTACCAGCCATGTGCTGGTCTGTGCCTGTTTTAAACGGATCTCCCCGAGTTTCCCTGAGCGCTCTCTGGTGCTTGCACAAAGGGATTTAGCAAACAGCAGCTCCATGTTCACCTTACCCATCCCCTTCACGGTTTTGTGAACTTTGTACATATCTCCTCAGCCTTCTCTCCTCTAAACTAAGGAGTGTTTTCAGTCTCTCCACATAAAGTGGACACTCCACCCCCCAGTAGTTTTCATTGTCTTTTTCTATATCTTCTGACTTCACTGCAACCTTCTTGAGATGCAGAGGCCCGAAATGCACCCCATGCTCAACGTATGGGAGAAATAAGGGTTTTGGCTTCCCTTCACTCTAAAAACAATACAAAAAAAAAGAATGCAAAACTTGAGTTAAATGTAAACCACATTGTGCACTTATTAAAGAGGATTATGTTATACCATGAACATGGTAGTAATCTCACTAGTGTCCTGTGAGTAGCCTTGGTTCAAACCAGGTTCCCCGTGGGAGAGATGTTGTCCATGTGAAGTCTGCCAGGTGTTCTGGTGGCTGCAGCACACATAGGCCCCCTCCTGAGGCAGAGGCTGCTTAAATATGTGACCCTGAATAACAACCGCTGAGCTCAGGTTGCCCACCGCTGAAGTAGAGATGCCTGAGTAAGCCTCTCACACTCCCCAGGTAGGATGTATAGCTGATAGGCTAAGCTTTTTTATCCATTTAAGATAGCAATTTTGCTGTGTCTATTTATTTTAGTGCTCGCTGTCTTTATTTGGAAGTTTGAAGTCTACAGGCTGTGAAGATTACAGCTAATTCAAACTATGGCTGTTCGAGGGGCAGAAAGGGAAAAATAAAGCATTTAAGGTTCATTTTGCTCTGACAAACCACAGTCAGCACTAGAGGCATGTTGTGTTGATTCAAACATGTGGCAGGAAACTTTCCGTGCTCGAAGAACTTGCAAATAAAATGGGCAAGGGAGGAAGAGGGGGAACAGGACTAGCGAGGTGAAGGGTGATGCTACATGGGGGGACCAGAAAGATGTAAAACCTGGCTCTTTTCTTTCCAGGTTTATAGTCTTGAGAAGAAAGGTTTTTCACACAGGAACAGTATCTTCAAACACTCCTACCTTTTTCCTCCTTGTCCCATTGATCTCCTTGTCAAAGTGTCTCACAGCTTTTCAGAAATGCTCATTTGCTCTCAGAAGTCACCTGGTGAGCATCCCACAGCTCTTATTCCCGCTCTGCAGAAACACCCAACGAAACGACTCTCTCGGGGGGAAGCATAGTGCAGACTGCTGACCCCCTTCATCCAAAAATGCAGCGCTGTCAGATCCAATTCCTGGCTCACCGGGGTCAGTCACCGTCCCAGTGCAGGCCAGCATGGTGCTGCAGCAGGGAAGTGGCTCTTGGCCACAGCAGCCACCCCTCTGCTCTTCCCAGGGGACCCGGCATGCCAAGCAGCACACAGGGCCGTAGTGGCCGCAGTCACAGCAATAACTGCCCTGCCAGTGACTCTGGGTCTGCTGTGGGCTTGTACTGGTGTTAGCAGAACAGACTTTTAGCTCTTTACAGACCCTTAGAGCTTTCTCTTTCTCCTTGGTTTCATTTCTCTTTTTGGTCCCTCTTCAAAGGTATATGGCTGTATTTTTACAAACAGCAATGGGCTGTGTACAAAATGAGCCCTCCTCTGCCGTGTACCAACACATGAGGGAGTATCTCACATTTGCAGCGCAACAACAAAGCAACTGTGCTTGAATGCGAACATAAGCACCTGAGAGGGTTGTTTTGGGCTCTGCTGCCATTGTAGGGGGTTCCCGCAGCTCCGCTCCCCCGTGCGCATCCTCCCAGGCCGCCTGCGGCAGCTGGGATGGAGCCCAACAGATACCAGCCACACGCAGAGCCGGGTTATTTTACCTTGTCACCTCAGCATTCACAAGGGGAAGGAGCTCCCCGCAAAGAGCCCCAACAGGTGGAGGCCTGTGGCTTTTTTGTATTGAGGGGTTCAGGAGAGTTGTATTAATCCACTGAACGGCCACGTCGTCTGACAGCCCCGTTTGCCAAGCTGCGAGTGAGCGAGCGAGAGGCACGAAGCGTACCAAAACCTAATGATGTACTACCAACATCCACGCCAAAGACAAGCCCATTTAGAGCAGAGAGACAAGCCGAGTTAGCATAAAAGAAGAGGCATCAATCACCATTCCCCCAAGACAATGGTGATAATTTAATGGCTGTTTTTTAAGAAGAACTGACACTATACAAAGATTGAGGAGAAAGGTCTGGTAGGCTTCACCTGCAGCTGAGAGCTATTTGTTCCCATTGTGCCAACCAGAGCGAGGTTTGAAATGGCAATTTCTGCAGCTGGCATCATATGCATCAAGTTATGCTGGCGACTAAAGGTTTACTCTAAATTGCTAGATTTTCTGGCTCAGACTGTTATTAGTCAAGCTTGAGTGACTTTACTAATTAATTAACTTTCTGTTGAATTTTAAACTAATCTACGGAATTCTGTAGCACAATTTCTGTTAAAATCATTTAGCTTTTTGTAATTATTTCCCTTTAATATACTAGTTCTATGACACTTTTCCTATTGGGTTCACAGAGATCAAATTCAGACTCAGGACAAGAATTTGTAAGCCTGTTATATTTAGCTGAGTTGTATCCATGTACTGTAGCCCTGTATTTGACATTATTTTGTTTTTTAGAGATGAACCAGTGCAGACATCCTTATGCACGGTGTAAGGTGACTCTGCATAATCAAACCAAAAGTATCCAGAGAGCTGAAGTGATCAAAGTAAATTCACTCTAAAAGATGAGAAAAAAGCCATCTCAGAATAATGCTGGAAGGGTTTTCAAGCAGTCCTTTAGTCCTGACCATTGCCACAAGACACAATCACCCTTAACCTTTCAGATGGAAGTTTGTCCAAGCTGTTCTTAAAGATTTCCTGTGATGGACAGCACACGCCTCTCCAGCACAACTTCACTCCTTCATTATCCATACCATTAGCAAAAGTTCCTAGTGTCTTACTGGAACCTCCTCGCTGCACCTAAGTATATAATTTCTTGTCCTATATGTGCACAAAGAGGATTTCACTCCTTTGCAGCAGCTCTTGGCATATTCAAAAAATATTATCATGAAATCCCTGGCATACAGTAGAGCAACCCCAGTTCTTTCACTGTTTATCCCACTCTCTGGACTTAGTGTCACTCTCCTCATCCTCCCTCTGGGCTCTCTCTTTTGCCTGCAGCTCCCCAGACGTGCAGGTCCCCAACTGAGTCCCGGCGCAGCACTAAGCAGGGCAGGAGAGTTAGCCAGGGTCCAGTTCAGCCTGTAGGTCTCCTCGCCAGAAGTTTGAATAAACATTCCCTGCTTTGCCTGAGACCTTCTCAGGATTTCAGCATAAACAACAAATTTTGACTTTTGCAGTCTTCAAGGGAAATGTGGTGAAGACACTAAAAAGCTTTGAAACAAACTATCTGAGAAACCAGCAGTGCTCAGGGTCCCGCAGTGAGAGCCGACTGGACGCACCAGTCCCAGAATGGCATTTAGTTTATTTGACAGCTTTTAGTTTTATTCCTATCTGTTCTTCTGATGGCCACACTTCATACTTTGAACTGAGTCTTTCCATTTCCTCTGGCAGCTACGGCTTGTGCTCTGGTGAACTTTGTTAGTGATAGCTGCTGAAGAGCATGCCAAGGAGACGGCGAGCCTCTTTAACCATACTAAATAATCATAGAATCATAGAATGGTTAGAGTTGGAAGGGACCTTAAAGATCATCCAGTTCCAACCCCCTGCCATGGGCAGGGACACCTCCCACTAGACCAGGCTGCTCAAAGCCCCATCCAGCCTGGCCTTGAACACTTCCAGGGATGGGGCATCCACAGCTTCTCTGGGCAACCTGTTCCAGTGCCTCACCACCCTCACAGGAAAGAATTTATTCCTAATATCTAATCTAAATCTCCCCTCTTTCAGTTTAAAACCGTTACCCCTCACCCTATCACTCTGAAATTCTGGTTTTCACAGGTGTCTTCATTTTTATCAGATTTTAACTTCCATTTCCACTCTATTCATCCAAACTCATTTAGCATGAGCTTCATAAGCACGATGGGCCAGACAGGCAAGCTGTGTCCATCATCTGCCCTGATGTGTCTGTGGGCATCCTGCAGGGTTTATGAGTGGGATTCACAAGGCCCAGGTTGCTGCTGCCCTCACGTATGGTACGTTGAATTCCGTCCCTCTACATGCAACAGCTACCCCAGACAGTTGCGAACAACAGGGTGATTTCATACAACGTCAAAATGTGAAACAGGCACTTGGCAGTGAGCATCTCACCCACGCTGCAGGTGGGACAGCCCGGGGTCAGCAATAGTACAGCTACAATTAAAAAGCTCCAAGTTTACCTCAAACTTTTTTCTTCTGCCTTGTAAGTATGAAGAGGAGGCAATTTTGGTTTTACATCTGGGTTTCAGGCACCAGTCAAAATGTAGCTCAAGCACTGCCTTGGCACCGGGGCCTGCCACGCTCAGTTCTAGCACTGAGCCCCTATTCAGCTGCAAAGTTGGATTGTATCTGCACTGAAAAGACTCCAGAGGAGACAGAAACATCGATGTCTCCGAGTAAGTTTGTCCAAGTGATGTTAAAGGTCCATCCAGACCTTTCTAAGTCCTTCACTCTGCTTCATTTCTGAGCCCATGGCTATTTCCAGGGGAGCATCCTGCAGTGAAGCCATTGCTACCCTTACTGGGAAGAGCTGTTTTAAACTTCCTCAGGGGCCTCTCATGTGCTTTAGGGTTAATGCAATTAGTGCTTCAGCCTTCCATATTTTCTGTCAAGTCCTCTCACTTCCAGGGTCCTAAGCAGATAGGAGGATCATGCAAATAAAAATGTTTCTTCACCAGCTTGTTCATTCAAGCAAGTCAAGACCACTCCTACATAGTGTGCTCAGCCCCTGTGAGACAGACATTGCCCACAGTCAGCATCCTTCCCTTCTACAGTGGAGGACAAACTGGTGTATTGGAAGCTACATCGAAAGTACTGATCTCTTCCTGTCTTTCAGAGATGATGATTCAAGGACTTGCAGTGCCAGAAGCTCTTTCATCCACCTGCGGTGTGAACAGCAACTGTGCATGCTGCCTTATGGTTCTCGGGTATGATTTTAAGGTGTTATATCTTGAGTATTTGGTCTTCAGAACCACATAAATCTTGGCTCCCTTATAAATATTTGCCCTATAAATTGTCCTGGATTATTAAAGAGGCCACTGGCAGATCAAGAAATGGAGCTAATAACCTCCTATTGTTCTTCCATTCTTTCTTAGCTACTGAACTGTTAACAGGGACATTAGGAGCAGTTTGGGACTTCTGACTGTGCTGGAAATGTAAATTATCCCAACATGCCTCCCATAGACGGCCATGAAGAAGTGCTTTATGTAAGCTTTATAAAATCAAAAGCTCAAGTGTGACTGCCATAACCACGGGAAGGAACAGTCCTTGAGATAACTCATGGCTGAGACACTGATGCCTTGGAAGACAAAGACCAGGTCTCTGTCTGGCTCGTAGCAGGCAGTATGTTCAGGTCACCTTGGTGGTGCACTCATGCAGCTGCTTAACAGTTGAGCTGCCACAAGTTGAACCAACTGTAAATCCCCAGAGAACCAGAAGGAGCTGAAAAATCCCAGATTTTTCTGTTCCTGCATGAGCTGTCACATTGTTCACACCATCACATGGTTTTGTTGCTACCTCAAGGTCTTTTTATCATATTTCCCCAAAGACAGGATGAAAACAAAAGCCTGTGTGAGCCCAGTAACCCAAGAGAGTTAGTCCAGATTTACACACACTTTTATACAGGTGGAAATCAGAAGTAATTCCATTGAAGCTGCTGGGTTTGATTAGCCAGAACTTGCACTGGGAAGACTCCTTTGCAAGCATTCAGTAACCATCCAGACCAGAGGGGCTAATACACTGCTGTTTGAGGCAACATACCCATCTAAAAGACAGCTTGTACAAGGAGATGAAGATTTACCCTGACTAGAGTAATGCTGGTAGAAACAAAAGACCAGTCGGTTCCACCCTTTCAGGGCAGGGTGGAGGTAAAGGCAGCACCTCCACTGGTGAAGCTGGAAAATAAGTGATTCCCAGACATTTCCTTCAGTTCCATGCACTTGTGGGCTGTCATGACAATTTATGGCTGAAAGTTTGTCCTTATGAAATACTTTATGTAATGTGATTACAGTTATGTTTTATATCATCAAATTAAGTAGATTTGCCATCAGCTGGCCCTCCATGAGGCTGCTGCACTTGCTCTGAAATGTTGCAGTCTCTCATATTGCAATGCAAAAGTAGGTGGAATCTGAAGTACCCTTATTTTTATTAGAGTTTCAACGAAGATTTCAAAGCAAAATAGGTGAAACCACGAGCAGATGGTGTGCACACATCACTTGCACAAATATTTAAGCTTTGTCCAAACGAATAACAGTGGCACCGATATTGTGCATTTGAGCAAACACATGGAAATACGGGACTTGGACAAATGCATAGCAAATCATTTTAGCTTTTTCTAAGGAAGTTTATCAGATTTGGAAATCAATCATCTAAGTTGATCAAGGATACTGTGTCTTTGCAATAAATGTTCATGCTTGTCGCCATTAACATCGTTTAGATTTTAGACTTTTTCTAATTAAGAAAGGTTCCCACCAGCAACAGCAAAAATCCCCACCACCTCTTTCATTATCTCAGCTTTTCTTCCCTTTAATTACTATTGAGCTCCTGGCTGATTAAATTAGGTTTTTTAGGTCTTTTCTGAAATCTTAGGGAAATTATCTAAAAATCATGAAATCAATTCCCTTACGCTGTTTTAATCTTTTATGTTTTGGGCTCCAAGAGGGACGGGCGGACAAGTGCAGCCCCTCCGAAAAGTGTGCAGCACTAGACTGCTTGCCAGCCTTCTATTGCCTTTGTGGACCATCTGGGTCAATTTCCTTCCAACTAAATGAAATGCAAATAAAAATTCCAGCAGTTTTTCAGCTGCAGGCTGCCCAGCTGATTAGCATGACAGAGGCCGGGAGATGAGGCCTGACCCTGTGCACTTCCCCTCATCTCATTAAGTTGTAACTCTACCGTGGCTGCATTCATGGTGTTTATTGACGCTGAAAGGCGTCTTTATCCAAAACTAGCTAAATTCACATTCAGAGTTTTTCCATGAAGGCTTGCCTGCTACAGCATCCACATGAAAGTGAACCTATTGTAGCTCGGTGATGTGTCCTGCTGATTCCTTAACAATCTGAGCTTTCTCCAAAAATGTTAGATTCACAAGTTTAAGTTCCATTAAAAAACCTAAAACCCAAAGGTTTTAACAACTTAGTAGTTTAAAATGTTAAAAGTATACACAAGTTTAGTTCTGATGATGTCACTGTATATTAAACTCCTGCATGTGAGGAGACAATCCAGACAGAGTACAGTAGCAAGCGAGTGCCTGTATCACGTAGGACTGCAGACAACGGGGTATTATACTTATCCTCACATCCATCAGCAAGGAGAAGGATATAAGACTCAAGAAGGCAACATCTTCAGCAATTTATAGTGCTCTGAGAGTCACAGCTGGACAACGGAGAGAAATACACCTTCCAGCTGCCCACTATTTCATGTCTCGTCACAGCTCTACATTGAAGAAAGGGAAATACTGCGGAACCAAAGCCTGGTGGAAATGAGCATAATAATGATGATGATCCTTTCATCTTTGTCTTAAGCACCATAACTAGCATCCTAGTTGGATGACAGCGATTGCATAGAGAAGACACTGCTGCTAAAGCTCTAGGGTGGGCAGCTCTGGTGGGCAGCGCGTTTTCTCTGCTGAAATGCTTGAAGGCCAGGTGGGAACTAAAGTAGACGGGCTGTTTCCAGGAGGCATGGAAAGGAATAACAGCTACTGCAGTTTTTGGAAAGGAAAAGCCAAATGCTCATGCTCTCTCTACCATATGGGTCTTCAGGGTGTGCACAGTAAAGACTAACAGCTCTCTTATGGGGCTCCCAAACTGCAAACAAGAGTCAGGGAGGGTCCAACCCTGACAGCGGTGCACCCCTGGAGTCAACGCCTCAGTTTCAACTATTTCTGCTCATGGTAGCTGGACTGGAGAAAGAGGACAGGAGAGCATTCACTGGACCACTGCCAAGACTCCTACAAGGTATTTTAAGATTTCATTGGGAAGGAGAGGATGTGCACTTTTTTTGTTATGGAAAAGAGTTTTTTTCTCTTCCACTGTGCCAAGACAGATACAGGTGAGCAAACGTCGGGAAGTCAATCAGAAATGGAGTCTTTGGATGAGGTCGCAAGAAGAGATTACAGGGCTGTGAGCATCTCATCGAAGTGGTTTATACCTGTGCAGGGTTAAAAGGCAAAGTCAGTGCAGAACACAGACTGTTATTGCAGGCTGTGAGAAAAAAAAGACAGTAAAAATATTACATCATCACTACTCCATTCAAAGGTCACAGAGAGCAGAGAATATTGAAGGTGATCTCTGTTTGGTTGTCTGATGAAGAAGAAATTCAACAGTAATTTGCCTATGGCTCCTCCCTAGTCTTTCCTCCTCATCAGGTAATGAGTTCACTTTGTTTCATACACACAGACTTGGACAAGTGCTGCCTTGATCTAAGAAGTGACATGCAATGCTTATGCAGGAAAATTCATTTTTTAAAGCTTGTGGTACATTAACATCTTACCACTGAGCCACAAGCTATTCTGAATATTAAAATGATATTTTGGACCATTTCTCATACTCTTATTGAAGTCAGAGATATTGTCTTAATTTCCATAGGGTTTTGATTATATTCCTTGTTAGTTTGGCTTATTTTACTGTTGCCACAGCTCCACATGAGGTGGTAGACACCAACTGAACAAACATCTCAGCACTTGGCTTCCCTGTTGCTCCAGGTAAGTGTTTTGCAGGATAGATGAAAACTGCTCAAGTGTATGGTCACTCCCATATGTGTTCTTCAAGAATGTTCTTCGATTAGGGGCACGCAAACAAAGGCTTGACTTTAAAGGCTTCTACCTGAAAGTCAAGAAGATGAACATGCAGCAGAGCAGTGGGAGCATGGTCTCTTTTGACCACTCCTGTTTCAGCTTTGTGGGCTCTTGGAGACATCTCCCTTCCATGTATTACTTCAGCCTGATCAGTGGCAGAACATGGCTAAGGCTTGCCTGAAATTGGGAGTTTGAACTGGTTTTGTCAAACTGGTGGGAAGGCCTTGTGAACATCCTTGATTGTTTTAAATGCACATCCCATTTTAACTGCAGTTTATGAGGAATCAATGTTATTACATTGAAACCAAAAGCTTAAGCTGTAGTGAGAGTGCCTTCCGTGCACCCTGCCCTGGTGCAAGCAGATGAGTTTGAACGCTTTGGTGTTTTATTAGGCGAGTTTCATGAAATTCTGCTTTTCAGAAGTAAAAAGAATTTGAAAAAGAAGCAAAGAACTACCTTTTTACCTACTCTGCACTGATGTGAACCTTATTTGCATCTGGGTTTTCATTTGAACTGATATGGTTTTTTTAGCAGCTAAAATCTCCTGGGAACCGGTGTCTTTTCCATCAACACTTATAACATGGTTTGTGCTTGATGTGTTTTGTTATCAGCCACATCAACTTTAAAGCCGGCCTATAATGTTAGTGGCAGCTTATGAAGTGTATTTTTAAAGAAAAAGTTATGATAACCACTACCTGTACGAGAAGTCCCGTGACTCAGAGCAGCCAGGAGCCGACTGCTCCGTTCCAAGGAAGCTGGAGGAAGGGAGAAGAATGCTGTGGATACACCTCACTGGTTGGCATTTCCTATTGAACTATATCCAGAGGCAAAGCCAGCACTTTAAATTTCCTGCCGAATACACATTTGAATTAAAAAAAAGTGTGATTTAGGATCTTTGAAACATTTTGCTTTGGTAATTCAGAATGTTTTCCGTTTACAATTCATTTAACTTCAATAAAGTGAAAGCATTATCGTAAAATGTTAGGTAATGATAAAATATATGTGCTACAGTAACACCAGTACTGGAATAAAAATATCAAATTGTATTTAATGACTTTATATTTGACTTTCTATTGACATTGTATTTTGACTTTATCAAAATGGAATATTTTACAATGTTATTAGTATAGAATAACAAAATCTGGACAAACCACTGCAACTTATTCTAAATGAAATTTTTTCAGGTTTGGTATCTTCCTTGGACACATTTTGATTTTGACAAATATGTCTTCATGATAGAAAATTGTCATTAGGAGTTTTCATCCAGGTTCAGTTGTCACTGTTATCCATTCAGCAGAATATGGGAGTTTGGGGGTTGTTTCACTTGGGAAGGTGGAAGCAGTGATAGTCGTGCTTTTGTCTTTTATGTGTCAGTTTATTTCTTTATGAAACAAGAGCCAAATATTACTTTTTAGAGCCCAGCAGTAAAAATAAAATGAAGAGTAAAGAAAGAAAAGTGGAGGAAAAGTTAAACTTCATTCAGATAGATAGATAGTTGCACCTGGACTTGTCCCGTAAATGAGAAGCCAAGCAGGTAGGACCGCAAGCCTTGAGTACAAGCCAACAGAACGGAGGGACCACATGAAAAGGAGCAGAGAGGGAAAAGACCTGGAGACACAAGACTGGGGAAAGAGCCCTGTACGGGGAGTCTGCAAAGGGACAGAAGGTCCTCATCTGGACTGCTTTCTGCCAGATCAGCACAGCAAATGGAACTGACTGATCTGACAGCAGCAGCAAAAAAACCCGAACAGTGAGATTCATCATTTGCCAAGTTTAGGAGTTTTGATGAACATCTCATGATTTCTATTTTTAATCAGTCCCAGTTCCTACAGTTCTAAGTTCTATGATGTTCTCAGCTTGGGCTAAGAAACTACCATAACATGTTGCATCGTGTCCTAATTGTAGAGAAGAGTTTGAAAAGGTGGCTGCTACTGGCTAAACAGAGCAGAAACAACAAAGACAAAGTTAGATTTATTACTACAGACATAATTTCTGGGAGCTGGACATGTTATTCACGAAGGTCCGGAGCTCTCTATATTGCTTATCTTGGAGATGAGATGCAGCAATGATTTCTACCCTCATTCTGAACCCGAAGAGCATCCTGAACCGTCAGACACTGTCTTGTCAGGAAACCTGAATTAACTCCCCAGAATACAAAAAAGGGAGTTTGCAGGTGTATACATCACTGCAGCGATCAAAAGGAAACATGCAAGAGAAGACCTTAATGCCTCTCAAAATCTGAGGGAAAACCAAAGGAAAACTACAAAGCCAGTCTTTGAGTATCCTGGGGAACAACACCCAGCTTGATGGAGGACATTGTAGAGCCACACAGAGCAGCAGTAGAGGCAGGTCGAGACATCCACAGCAGAATGGGGTACAGGCAGTGGCCAACAGCAGCAGCTCTGAGGTCCTGTGGCCTTGCAAAGCTGTTGCTATAAATGCCTCAATGGCATTTCTTACATCTTGGTCTTGAATCGGGAGGGCTAACGTCCTCGTGCTTGGGAACTGTTTTTATTTCCTGCTGTGTTTTTGAAGTCCAGATCAATGCAAACATGTTTGTTTGCATCAGACGAAACATACCCTGACTGGGACGGGGTCCAGTTTTCTTATTCCTCTGCATTCAGCTTTGGCAGCCGTAGGGCAACATTCGCAATGAATTGCAATTTAGCAATTCATGGATCTGAAGTGTGCTTCTTTTTCCCTTTTTTCCCTTGCTTTGCACAGAGTGCTCTGCAATGCAGGGTATCAGGCCATGCTCAGAGCTCGTGGAAGCTTTACCCTTCAATGTGTGCCTTAGGCACAAATTCCCTTCTGTGGTATTATGTTACAGCTCTTCTGCCCTTGTCTGACTCTTTCTGACCATCCTCCTCATTCCATTTCTCCTTACCACCACAATTCATATTTCTCCCATTTTTTTCCCATTTTCTCTCCTTTCAAGCCTCTTGTCAGTCATTGTCACAGGCCAGTGATGGTGTTTCTGTCACAGGCTTTTCTCCAGCCTTGCTGGCTAAGTCCTGGACTCTGACCCAGACTCTGTCACTGCCCGCGCAGTCCCATGTACCATCTCACAGCCCTCACATCTCCACTGTACACCCAGTCCTACCTCCTTGGCATCGCTGGCCCTGCGTACTCCTCCCAGCCGTCCCCTCCTGCCCAGCTCTTACCCCATCCATTCTCCACCTGGTCCTCTTTGGATGCAGCAGGATGTCCACAGACACAACTGAGTCTCTTTGAACCTGTATCTCAGGATGGCCCTGTCTGGCCCTGTCTGGCCCTGAGATGGATTAAGTTCAATAAGTAAGAGTTGTTCAGCCCTGCAAAGTCTACTGAGTATGTCCAAAATTTTTTCCTTAAGAGCCAGGGAAATAGAAAGAGCAAAGGCATAGTAATGCCCCTTTTTTTTTCTTCCTCTGTGACAAATTTCCAGTCCTTTCTCCAAAGCACATGGTACAGCTTCACAGTGAATAAAAATGCTGCATCGAACGTGTGCAGAAAGATGTATTTTACTCAGAAATGTCTAACTTGCTATTATCTGACCATGTGTTGTGCAAGGAGCACCTTGACGGCATAGTCCAAACTTCAGGGTTACAGGGCAGCGGGTTGACAAGAGCTGGGATCAGGGGTTCTCAAAGGAGAGGTGCCAAGCAATCTGCCATGTGGACATGCCTGCCTGTGAACCTTCCTGCTATCAGGCACTGCAGACTGCGTACAGGACAGCACACTTATTTTAATCTGTTGGGTTTGTAATACATTTCACCACTGTGTTTTCTCCCATTTATGATCTGACTTCATAATCTTTCTATACATTTCATAAAACCACACTGCTGTAGGTGGCTGAGTAGGACTGGACAGGAGGGTCAGATATCTCCATGTGGGTATCTCCCCATGAGCTCGGCGTCCCATGGCATTTACTTCTTTTGGTGAAGATCTTTGCATTTCAGTTGAGCTATTTGCTGTTTTCAGGTTGGACCTGGACACCAATGATACATACATTTACAGAATCAAGGAAATTAGGGATTAAAAAAAAAAGCCAATATTCTAGGGATACTGTAGGTCATCTATCTAGCCCATCACACAGGATAAATTTAATCATATAAGAGAAACTGAATAATTCAATTGAATAAAGGATGAGTCCTTTTTAAAGGCACTCTGACACTGTGGAGGGCACAAGGAACTGGAAGTCGCCTTATAGACTCTGTCTTCGGTCTTCCCACTGAGAACTGCTGCTGAATTGGCAATTCTGGATCAAATAAAATGAACAAACATTTATAAACAAATAAGTTTTATTTCTCTCCTCCTCCAAACTTGGCCCATTTTGTTGGTTTCACTGATCCACACATTTACTCACAATCTGAAGATGGTATAGGGCCTACCCGCTGGATTGTGCAATGTATGCAAATTGTCATGGGTACCAAAATTTTAAAAATAATTCTGTTAATACAAAAATGAATCAGCTTAAGATTTTGTTAGTGTTCAGCATACGGCCTTAGTATTGCATGAACCTATTTATTTCCATATTTTTATATAGGATCTGTACTAATAATTCAGGATCCGTATTATCAGTTTAGTCATTGATAATGCAGAACCTGATGCATGTTCTTGAATTCACTTCTTTCAAAGGGACTGCTCACATACGGAAAGCCAGGCATGTACAGGAGAGTCTGCAGCCTTGGGTAATGTAACTGCAGAGAGGTTACAGAGGTGGAGTGTGACTCTGACAGACGATATATGTGGTTGAGTTTTGGGGTGGGGTCCTAGGGAAATGAGGTTGCCCTGCCAGGGGATGAGTTGCCAGCTGGAGATGCCCACCTCCCTCCATGAGCTGCAGCAGGAGCCCATCTGACTCGCTTCCTCTTGACTCGAACATTTTCGGCAGCCAAGGGTGGATGTGATGACTCTCATCCTCAGGTAGTCAGTGAGCGCACCAGGGGGTTCTGGAGGCCTGTGGAGGAGGTCTGGAACCTGCTGTGTTTATGTAGCTGTCAGGCAGAGGGGAATGCACCTGTACTTCTAGGGAATGGCTTGGGCCACCTTCAAAGGGTATCTACCCCTGCTGGTTCCCACTTGGCAGTGAGGGCCAGCCAGCCTTCCCCTTCCTCCCGCTTCCCCTTTCCAGTCTCTGTGTGTTGGAGGTTGCATGTTTGGCGTTATAGTCCACCACAAACCTAGTCAGCGTTTGTTCTGCTAGGCCTGTGCCTTGAACTCCCACTCACTGAGGTGCTTTCACTGCACCCTCACTTACCCCGCCACTCTGTGCCATCCATGGCCAACAGCTGAGACAATGGAATGGACATTAGCAAAGGGCTGTTGCTTTGATTTCACCTCAATGCTCTTCAACATCTCTCTCCCCCTCCACTACCTGCATCACCTCCCCCATCTCAGCAAGACCCAGCTCCAGCCCTGGTTGCTTTTGCAGACCTGCAGGTTGCAGAGACGGGTCCCCTGTGACCAGAGATGTGCCGGTTGGACACTCTCCTCTCACCCAGGATTTAGAGGCCACATCTTCAATATGGAAAATCCACTCAAAGGACCAATGCAGACATGAACCCAGACTCAGTTAATCTCTCTGAATTTTGTACCACCCAGTTTTGACACCTGTCTCTTTCCAAAGTCCAGGAGCAAGGTCTCAAATGTCCCACCGTACCTGTGTGTCTGAGACCAAAGCTCAAAATACCTCAGGGGCTTTCTTTCCCTTGTTGCTCACTCAATGTTGGCCCCTCAATGGCCATCCACAGAGCAAAGGCATGAGCTGTATTTACCCACCAAATGGCTGTTCTTGCTCTCCCAGCAGAGGCACCAGCAAAGGTGCTCTTGTTTGTGTTTGGTTGCCAGCCAGACCTTCCCAATGCCTTATCACAGACAGCTGATATTTCCTCTCCAGTCTCCACAAGTTTTATCCATCAAAGCAGCAGCCAGTGTTGTTTTATGATGTGTTGTAAAACTACCATGCTACCCTGAGTGTGCTCAGCGTGGCTGCCTCATTTATCATTGCTCAGCCTTCACACTGGGACATCATCCATCACTGCCTCCTTAGAGCTGGGAGTCAGAACCTGGTCTGTATTGCTGCCATAGCCCAGAGTCGTGTGAACACTCATCAGCAGGTCCCTTTGTCCTCAACCTTTTTTCTTTTTCCAGGAAATGTGACTTCTTCTTACATTTAGTTCCCAACCAAGACTCCAGAATAGAAAACCAAACTTCAAAATTCAATTGACTGTGCCTAATGGAGGGGATTTTAATGTGTAGCCTTTGACCCTTATCTATTATTGATCGAAATAAAGACTGGTTTTGTTCCATATTTGAAGTTAATGGTAAAAGAAAAATTTGGAGGTTTTAATTTTTTGATTCTAACAGTGACCTCCATGTCCATTGTGAAACCATGAATAATCGCTGCTTGAGAAAAGCATTTCTACGAGCAATCTAGGAAGTGGACAAAGGAACCTCTGAAATAGTTTTATAAGCAGAAAAAAAGCTGGGGAATATGTTTGTGTCTGGTTTTCTTCTTCTGCTACAGAAAGACAAGTGTCTTCCCTTTTATTAATTGCATTAATTCATTGCATTGCACTTATCTCCTTACCTCTCACAAATCTGTTCATTTTATTGTGACGTTAATACTAATAAGCAAAACCTGTAAAATGGTTAGAAGTGTCAGACAATGTAAGATATGTAAATTCATGTCTCCTACTCCTAGTGTCGTCACATGTAAAAATACCATTGGTTGTTACCAAGTCTGTATAGTAAGATGGATGTGTTGTACTGGACTTAACATGGAAATGGGTCTTCAGTTGTTTCCGTGCTTTAACACCCTTGTTCTTCAGTGCTTTCCTACTTCTGGGTGCACTGCTCTCTCATGGATGAGGGGTAGTGAATGTGACTCAGGTTGGATTTAGCCTCCTGTGTTGGAAGAAACACTCTATTGTGCGCAGCTTGTGGGGCAATTGTCCTCTAGGAGAAGCTGTGGCAAATAGCAGCCAGCGTGTACTCTGCTGCACGCTCTTTTTCTGGAGATGAATCTTCAGAAAAGTGACCTTCTGAGAAATAGCCACAGAAATGGAGACAGAGAGGGACAGACCATGAGTGGAGAACACCAACGGTGGCTTCCTTTGCTCCAGGACTGATGTGTGAATTGTGCAAGTCACACTCATGATTATCGGTGATTTCCCAGCATGAGAAAGCTGAGTTTATGATGCCGAATCCTTGTTATTTCTTCATCAAAATCATCAAAACCTGAACAGTCATTAGGAGTAGAAAAAACAGTTTTAGATGTACTGTTTGTCCATTGTAGCTCAGTTTTCCATCCACTTGATAACTTGGAAACAAAGTCACAGACTCAGCATGGTGAATTTGGATGGCCTGGCAAGGGAGACGATTGTCGCCATGGGTGGGTGCCCTTCACCTTCTGGGGCTGCATCCACCCCAGCAGCAGCACAGTGCAGCAGGGGCAGGTGTATAGCCTGAAGCCTCCAGTGCTGTAATCGCTTCTTCTACTTTCATTTCCAGATGAGGAACTATCTTCTGAATGAGCTTTGAAGTGGTCCCCCGGATC
The DNA here is from genome assembly GCF_963924245.1 of Chroicocephalus ridibundus. Taxonomy (NCBI): domain Eukaryota; kingdom Metazoa; phylum Chordata; class Aves; order Charadriiformes; family Laridae; genus Chroicocephalus; species Chroicocephalus ridibundus. The sequence goes on from NC_086284.1 coordinate 25,500,464, forward strand.
AAACATTTCCACTGTGCCTCTGATTTGTTGCTTCTTGAGGGGCCAGTAATTGGTTCAGACCCTCATGTCTACATTTATGGGTTGGACCCCACTTGATGTGCCTCTTGGACAGAGCTTCCCATTTTGCTTTTCTACAGAAAGCACCTGGTTCACACACGCTCAAACTGTTCTGTGGACCAAACGCAAGTGTGGTATGAAGAGATGGTTGTGGAGTCGCTTCAAAATCATGCTATTGCTCCCCACGAAAGAGCTGATGTAAAATATTGCCTGACATGAGCTCCTACCTTGGGTTTAGTCACACAAGAATTCCCCTTGTCCAGAGGCCACCTACAGTGCTCAGCAGCTGCTGCTGTTGCTATTGGCACCTTCAGGAAGTGGGTAGGATGGCTGGACCGTGCTTCAGGGACCCCCAGATGTCAGAATGGGAAATAAAGCTTTGTGAAGATAAATCAGGAAGGGGAGGGAGGATCAGAGACTTCTGAGCCTTACTCATCCTGCTGGTGTGGAAAACAGCACGAAACAAATCCATTGAAAAGTGGACAACAACAAACATAGGAAAGCATTCCAAGGTGATAGTTATTCAGAAGCCATTGGAAGCAATGGCCGTTCTTCCATTGACTTCAAAGCACATTTGACCAGGAACCTGAAGGTGTGGCAATATTTAAGAAATGAAGTTTAATTTGAGGCAAAAAAGCACAGATGTAGTGGTTTTTCCCCTTGTAAGCACCCCAGTCTCTCAGCACTGGTCCCGTTTGGATGCCAAGGAGTGGACAAATGCCAGGAGCCATCCACCGTGCCCAACTGCCCAGAGCCTGATGTGAAGCAACAGAGAAGAGCAGTGTAAGAGCAGGTACAATATGTTGGTCTGATAAAATAAAAAAAAAAAAAGGATATGTATTGTGAACAGCAATATTTTTATGAAAACTTTTCACTTTTTTCCAGATTCACCATTTTTAAAAAACATCAAATGAAGGGTTATGTTTTTGTTTCATGTTTCTCGTGTTTCTGTGTCCTTTGTTAGTTTTTAATTCTAATGAAAGATCTGCCTCTCTCTCCTGAGCTATTCTTGGGGGGACATTTTTCCATGACTAAGGGAGAATTTCTCTTGATTACGACTTCATTTTTACCGGAAAATTTTAAATAGTAAAAATAGTATTTGTTGAAACTGTGGACAACATGATAATTTAAATATCTAGGATTTTCAGATGCCACTAAACTCTTCAGAAGTTGGGGTTTTTTCTGCAGGAGAGCATAATCCGTAAATGACAACTGGATAAAACTGACAGTTGTTCTTTGCTCACTCTGTCCAATTTACAGAGGTGCCGGTTTTCATTTGAAAGCGATGATGAGCACGTAGAGAATGCTGGTAAGCAAAGGCCAGCTTGAAAAAGGGAGGTTTGTATTGGTTGGGTGGTGTTTTTTTTTTGCGGTGCGATATTGTAAAGGTATACTGAAAAAGAAACTTTAAGACATGAAAACACTAGAAAAACAACCTTTGGCAGTTTTCCCTTCTAGTTGTGAAGCTGTCTAACACTGCCGACTTGAAGCAATGAAAAACTACGAGGGAAGCCTCAGAAATATATGGCGTTTGGTTTCCGTGTTACATTTCCATTAGTAGTACAGAATCACAGAATCACAGAAAGGTAGGGGTTGGAAGGGGCCTCTGAGTCCAACCCCGCTGCCAAAGCAGGTTCACCTAGAGCAGTTTGCACAGGAACGCGCCCAGTACTGACCTCCTGATTTTGCTAGTCCCTAATTTTTATGAGCTTTATGAGCTTATGAGCTAATATCTTACTGACCAAATGTTGCCATGAAGTGAATTGGTGGAGTCTCAAGCTCTCTTTTTCTTAAAGTGCCAAGAAAGCCACCACCTGGGACCTCAACCCATCCTGCAGGTGACTCAGCAGGGAGCAGTTGTGCTCAGGCAGGCAGGTACACACATCCTCCGGAATGGCATTGCTCACCCATTCCCTCCGCCCACCTTTACACAGCGTCTGTGCTTGTCCCTCGCAGGGGCACGGAGGAGCTGCTTTTTCCTTCTTTTCTTCATTGCCATGAGGGGAAGAACAGTGAGATAGTGATACATGAAACATTCGGCCACCAACCACTTCTGTCCAGCCCCCAGCACTAACAAGGATACGTTCACTGTTACTTTTGCAAACACCAGAGATTCCTATTTTTTCTTGCAGTGAGCTTTCTAGTTTTCTAACAGTTTTACTGTGACTTCAAGTATCTCTCCACTGGAAATATCCCATTTACAGGGGACTGTCCCACCTCAGACCGCTCAACAGCACAGTCTGCCTTCAGCTGGTCTAGGGGGGTGCTGGGGTGAAGACCTTCAGCACTGAAGTGAAAACCCAATAATTTAGAGTGCAGCAGCGTGTCTCCTAAAGCCTTGCTTTGACCGTATTCTTCCAGCTCTCACACCATGGTGCCTTTAGCAAGATGCTAAAAGTGATGAGTGGAGCTGCATTGCCACCTTCCTAGGGACAGGTGACACGGGCGCACTCAGAGATTTGAGACTAACGCAACCAAAAGGAGTCAGGCTTCTCCTCTGATCCCCCGAGCTCCATATTTTTACCTTGTATTTTAACACACCTAAGTATCTTATGGTAAAAGAATTGCTCTATCTGTTTTGGTGTTCTCCATCCTCTTCACTATTCATTTTATAATTTTTTTGGATCCCATGCTAACCAGAACACCTTTCTGTGGCTTTTGCTTCTTCCTAATTTGCTGTATTTCGTATCTCTACCATAAGTATATTTCTGAGCAAGCGTGTACTAAAATATGTGAGAGATCATGACATAACAGATAAGTTGCTTCAAACAAGCTTCCCATGTAGGAGGAATCATTTGCCTTAATGTCTAAAATGCTGCCACAAGCATTCAAAGCTAAAAACGTCTCAGTCTCCGTCATTCTGAATTAAGACAGAGTGCACAAAATAATGCAAATATGTGCTTTTCTTGGACTCATCTCTCCAATCTGCAGAAAGGAAGGATGCTGGATTGAAAAAAAACACTCTTTTTGAATGGCATTTCAGGAAGGACCTAATTTCTCCCCTCCTCTAGGCTGGAGAATAGTAACACTATCTCCACTTTGATTTACATATGATGTCTGAGCTGCTCCAGGATCACTGAACAGGAAAGAAGAGCTGCAAAATGCTGTGATGATGTGTCACTCTGACAGCTTGGGCTTCCGCACCCTTGGTTTGGGGTCAGCTTATGGAAATAGAAGGCTTTGGGGGCTGACCATGGGGGAGCCTGGTGCTGTACAAACACTCAGTCCGAAGGTGCCCTGAGGAGCCTAAGGATGAGCCTGAGGATGCACATTGAACCACAGACTGAAGGGCAGTGTGCATGCAGGAGGGGTTGCATTTCAAAATGTTGTGGCATTACACACTTTTCTCTGCTTGTTTTGACCAAAAATGTGAACTAGGCTGCTACTAGTGGTGAAACGGTACATAAAGAACCCCGTGCTCCAAGAAAAGTCAAAACTTTATTAGTGGCATTTTTATTTACATGGTTCAACACTTCAGGGACTTAAACAGCAGGAAGTAATAGGAAAATAAATGTATTCTGAGGGTCTCACTTATGTCTCACACCGCTTTTTCGTAACTCCATGACTTCAGGGAAAAGTTTAAATTGACATTGTTATGGTACCAAAACACCTGCAAACACACACGTGTGCGTGAGCAGAGGTGAAGTTTCAAGACTGGGAAACAGTTTTCACATCTAATTTGGGCAGAGTTAAACATACGTTTTTCTCGCCATCCAGCTAGCAATACCATAAAGGTGGCTTTCCCTTCCTTTTCATTTACTGCTCCAGCAACCTCGTTGAGTGAGCTCTGTCTGCGCAGGAGGGAGGTGCAAACTCAGCCTTGTCCTCAGACACGGCTTTCCGGGTGGCCAAGTCAACAGCGAAACAACAAAAAAATCAACTCAAACCCATGCACACAACACTGCTGTTTCCTGAGGAGGGTCTGTTCCAAGTCTCTTAATTCCAAGTGTGACAATATGTAACTTGGCCAAGTGAAACCAGCACAGCAAGTCTGCAGTGTGCTATTGCTGCTGGTACGTGTCTGAACCCCACCGCGCTGTGCTGCCATTGAGCAGGTTTCTTTGGCATTGCAATACTCAACACTTTAGCCTTCTGGTACATGTTAGTTAAGGAGCAGACAGATGAGAATTTTACACTTTTAAACCTAGGGAGATACCCCACTCGAGTACCCTACACTATTCCTCATGGTACTCAACACGAATTTGAGGTGCTTTTCAGCAGAAATGGGCATTACCCTGTAAAAATCACATGCTGAAAATGCAGAGCCGAGGAACTTGTTAGAAAGCAGCTGGTGGTGGGGAGGAATGTGTAGGGGAGGCGGATGGGACAATAGCTGTGTGCACCCAGCCAGCTTAGTGGGATTTTAATGGGGGTTTATGCAAGCATGGTTTTACCTGGGTACTGAGGGAAAGGAGAGCAACTGGTCTTTTTCTTTCCCTATTTGGTCTCCCCCACCCAGTGTCACACATGCCCTGGTGTGGTGGTGGCAGAGCTCTTCCCTTTGCCCACACTCACATCTTGGCTGCCTTCCCCCCCTCTCATGGGAGCTGCAGCAGAGGTAACACTCCCTTGTTTCTCACTTGTGAGTGTAGCTGGAGAGGACACCAAAGGGACATGTGCAAGAGGTGTTGAACTTCTGCTGCTTTGCCCCCATCGCCTGTGTTGAACAAGCCCATATAACCAGGAGAAATAAGATCTGAATGTAAAAGAAACACAGACAACAACAAACTATTCTTCAAATCCTCAGCAAACTTTCCACATAGATTTTTCTGAAAAAATGCCTTTATCAGCTGCTATAGATATCAGTCACTATTTGAGCATCTTTCTTTTTTTTCGCGCAGAAAAGTTGTGGATGCCCCATCCCTCGAAGTGTTCAAGGCCAGGCTGGATGGGGCTTTGAGCAACCTGGTCTAGTGGGAGGTGTCCCTGCCCATGGCAGGGGGTTGGAACTAAATGGTCTTTAAGGTCCCTTCCAACCCGAACCATTCTGTGATTCTATGATTCTAAAACACTGCACCTCTTCTTCTGTTAAATATAGAATCATAGAATCATAGAATTGCTGAGGTTGGAAGGGACCTTTAAGATCATCGAGTCCAACCTTTAACCTACCCTCACAAAAGCCACTTCTAAACCATGTCCCTAAGTGCCCCATCTACCCTTTTTTTAAACACCTCCAGAGATGGTGAATCCACCACCTCCCTGGGCAGCCTATTCCAATGTTTAATAACCCTTTCAGTGAAAAAATGTCTCCTAATATCCAATCTAAACCTCCCCTGACGTAACTTGAACCCGTTTCCCCTCGTCCTATCACTTGTCACCAGGGAGAAGAGGTCAGCCCCCATCTCTCTACAACCTGCTTTCAGGTAGTTGTAGAGGGTGATAAGGTCTCCCCTCAGCCTCCTCTTCTCCAGGCTAAACAACCCCAGCTCCCTCAGTCGTTCTTCACAAGGTTTGTCCTCCAGGCCCCTCACCAGCTTTGTAGCCCTTCTCTGGACACGCTCCAACACCTCAATGTCCCTCCTGTAGCGAGGGGCCCAAAACTGAACACAGTACTCGAGGTGGGGCCTCACCAGTGCCGAGTACAGGGGGATGATCACTTCCCTAGTCCGGCTCACCACACTGTTCCTGATACAGGCTAGGATGCTGTTGGCCTTCTTGGCCACCTGGGCACACTGCTGGCTCATATTCAGCCGGCTGTCAACCAACACTCCCAAGTCCTTTTCTGTCGGGCTGCTTTCAAGCCACTCTGCCCCAATCCAGTAGCGCTGCATGGGGTTGTTGTGTCCCAAGTGCAGGACCCGGCACTTGGCCTTGTTGAACCTCATACCATTGGTCTCAGCCCATCGGTCCAGCCTGTCCAGATCCCTCTGCAGAGCCAACCTCCCCTCAAGCAGATCAACACGCCCGCCCAGTTTAGTGTCATTTGCGAACTTACTGAGGGTGCATTCGATCCCTTCATCCAGATCATTGATAAAGATATTAAAGAGAGCCGGCCCCAGCACCGAACCCTGGGGGACACCACTTGTGACTGGACACCAACTGGATTTAACTCCATTTACCACCACTCTCTGGGCACGGCCATCCAGCCAGTTTTTTACCCAGCGAAGAGTACACCTGTCCAGGCCATGAGCAGCCAGTTTCTCCAGGAGAATGCTGTGGGAAACAGTGTCAAAAGCTTTGCAAAAATCCAAGTAGATAACATCCACAGCTTTTCCCTCATCCACTAAGTGGGTCACCTTATCATAGAAGGATATTAGGTTTGATAGGCATGACCTGCCCTTCACAAACCCATGCTGACTGGGCCTGATCACCCTGTTCTCCTACATGTGCCGTGTAATGGCACTGAGGAGGATCTGTTCCATGACCTTCCCAGGCACCGAGATCAGACTGACTGGCCTGTAGTTCCCCAGATCCTCCTTCCGGCCCTTCTTGTGGATGGGTGTCACATTTGCTAACCTCCAGTCAGCTGGGACCTCCCCGGTTGTCCAGGACTGCTCAGAAATGATGCAAAGTGGCCTGGCGAGCACTTCTGCCAGCTCTTTCAATACCCTTGGGTGGATCCCATCCAGCCCCATAGATTTGTGCACCTCCAGGTGCTGAAGCAGGTCCCTCACCGTTTCAGGGTATTACAGGGGCTTTGTATTACAGGGGCTTCATTCTGCTCCCCATCCCTGTCTTCTAGTTCAGGGGGCTGGGTACTCAGGGAACAACTGGTTCTACTGCTGAAGACTGAGGCAAAGACTTCATTAAGTACCTCAGCCTTTTCCTCATCCTTGGTCACTATGTTGCTGGCCCCATCTACTAGAGGACAGAGATAATCCTTAGTCCTCTTCCTATTGCTAATATATTTATAGAAACTTTTTTTGTTGTCCTTGACAACAGAAGCCAGGTTTAGTTCTAGCTGGGCTTTGGCCCTCCTGATTTTTTCCCTACATAGCTTCACTACCTCTTTGTAGTCCTCATCATATGCATCAGTGTGAATAAAAATCTGAAAAATTCAACTCACAGGACACGAGGATCAGTGTCAGAAATGCAGACCAGACAAGATTTATTTCATGATCCTAGTAATGTATGAGGAGGGAGGAGAGCTAAACGACAAGCTGTGGTAGAGGTGGGACAGGACCCGCAATGCTTCCCAGGTAGAGCCCACCGACAGCAGCTTCTGGAGCAACCAGGGGTCTGCAGAATGAGTCGGTCTCAGAAGAGCACTTGAGTGTTGTATTCACCCCTGACAAATAATCTGAAATAATATAAGATCTGAATTATATTCTGCATGCTGATAGGCTTCACGAGGCCCACAATGGTGATTTTCATCTTCAGGCATTGCATCTTTCAGCATGTGTGTTTGTGGTTTGGATTTTTTTAAATGTTTTACAGGCATCTTTGGTATTTCTTTGACTTTGTTTTTCAGGGAGAGGGAAACGTTTGTCATGACTTTGTCTCTATTAACATCCTTCACCAGGTATTCAGTCTATTTCTGGACATGCTTTCCGTTTGAGAAACTGTCATGGCTGCAAAGTATTTTTGACATCTAATTTAGATTGCAAACACCTGCCTCAAAGGAGCATCTCACTTACAGTCAAGCTTGGGACAGGCCTGAATACAGGCACAGACACACACACACTCTTGTGCTCTTTTTCCCTACCACGTGCAACCAATACAATAATCCGCTCTAAGGTCTCCTGCCTTCATAGGGAGATTTTAATGTTGATCTGAGCTGTGTTACTCTATGAGGAGGCAGAGGACCCTTTCTGAAATGCGCAGCAACACAGAAGTTGTGGAGCTGTTGCCACCACGGACTCTGAGCTTGAGGGCTCCCGGCTATGGCCAAAACACAGCTGGCAAGCACGGCAAAGCCACTGGGACTGTCCCCGAGTGATGCCCTCACCTTGCCACAGCTCTTTTTGGCATGTGCAGCATGGCAATGGCCATGGGACCAACAGGCAGCCCCCTTTCACAGCCACACACAAAAACCCCTGTGTGCACTGAAAAGGTCAGCAGGAGAGGCCAAGGGGCAACGAGAGGGCTGCACCCCCCAGCCGAGCGCGGGGCCGGGGGGGACACCATGCACAATGCTTGTTCTTTGCAAACTTGCTGGGGAGAAACAAGCGACTCTGACCCCGGCCTTGGCTCTGGGATTGCTGATCCCTCCAGAGATGGCTTGGGAAAAGGCGGCAGGGACTCCCGGAGTCCTCTCCAGCCACTGTGGGCATGGTATCCTGTCTGGCCCGTGTGGGAGGGAGCCTGGCCATGGGGCTGCTCAGCTCTGGGGACCCCAGGCTGGGATGGGGCCCCTCTGCTGCCTGCTGACCATGATGAGCCCTCGGATGGTCCCACCGAGCTGTGCACTGCCCTCCCCACGGGCCACAGCCCCAGACCCTGAAAGAAAACTCATGTTTCCAAAAAGGGGACAGTCAGATCCTTCAGAAAAATGTGTTTCTGCTGGGTCACCCACCCCACCAGGGAAGTGAACAACCAGTCCACTCTCTCATGCAACAGCATGGCACAGGACAGCAGAAGGCCTGCACTTGCGCCTCCTTATGATAGTGCTGTCCTCTTCCTTCCTGACCCTTTTTCATTTCCCCTAAGAAACACATCTCTGCCCTGATGAATCTATTGCTTAAATAACACAGGGTAAACCTGTCAGATACTTCCTCTTGCTTTTAAAATCCAACTTTGATGAGCTTGCAAAAGGAGGGCTAACCCAGCCACCCCGGGCTGTGCAGAAGCAGGAGTGGTGGCCCTGGAGCAGGGACAACGTGGGTTCCAGAGCCCCAGGAGGCCATGTCCCCTGTCCAGGGGAGTGACAGCCTGCAGCTGGATTCACCTGCAGGTCCTCTCCAGTCCTGACACGCCTGGGAAGCAGAACCTAAGCCCCAAAGCCTGTGAGAAATGAGTCCTGAAGCTTTGCAGACACATATTTGTATTCACTCTCTGCCTCTGTATCTCTGTGTGTATATAAAAAATTATAAAAGCCATGAACTGTACCTAATGGGATGCTGAACAGCTGTGCCTCATGGAAGTTCTGCTAATCCTGTATGTTAAAGTAGCTTTTCACATTAAGTACCATAGTAAAGCCAAAAGGTATGTGCAAGCAAAATGATTAGTAATCAAGCCTAAAATTAGCTGCCCCAAAATGTCTAAAATAAGGGAGGGCTGTAGGATTGCTTTCTCCCTGTGGAAGCACTCAGGGTTGCAGATGATTTGGTTGTTATCTCTGCTGAGAGAAGCCGAGCTTTCCTAGACCAAAAATAGCACTCTGACCAAAGCGCAGATGGACCAGCAGATGAAAAAGCTGGTATCCTAAAACAGATCAGCCCAGGCAAGTACCCCGGGCAAATGGAAGAGAGGCCACTGCAGCTTCATGAAGAGGATGATGGTAAGGCCAAGACTTGTGAGCTACAGCTACCAAAATGACTGCTGCACCAAAGAGAGAAGCCCAGCCGTACCCAGGCTGGACACAAACTCCTCCAAAGTGCTGTGACCTTTACTTAAGAGCAAGGTGCTTCCTATACTGAGAGATGCTGCAGGATCCTGCCCAGAACAGCAAAGTGAATTGGGCTCCGGAGCCTTCCTGCACTGTCTCAGCTCCAAAATGGAAGATGCAGTTTTAAGGCCATCGGTGGTAAAAAAACTCCCATCCCTTCTGAAGGGAGGAGGATCTTTCCTGACAGGAGGTTGATTATACTGCTGGAAAGGAAGGGATTTGATTAAATGAAAGACAGTGAGTGCCCACTGGAGGAATAAGACAGAAATTTGTGACAGATGTGCTCCAGTCTATTTTTCTTGCTGTAGGACAGCTCATCTGTTAAAGGGGGCAAAACTGAAAACACAGGTAGGATGTTTACTGCCACTTTTCCTTGCTCTGCCTTCACCAGTGCTGAAGAGTCTTTGTGGGTACCAGCAAGGCTGCAGAGAGGGCTCTGCACTGCATCCCTCCTGCCAGGCCCAGGGGTGGCAGGGGAGGGTGCCATGTGATGACAACATTGGTGAGCATTTGCCAAGATGTTTGAGCTGTGGCTATTTTAACGACAAAACAGCTGGAGGACATGTATTGGCCTTAGTTTTACCCTTCAGACACTGCCATAATAGCTACGTTCCACCTACAGAGAGTCCCCTGCTTTTCCTTAAGCGACCTGGCCAGGATACTATCTAGCAAAGACCTCCTAGGTGCTGTTGAGCACACATTAAGTGAACACAGCAAAGGCCAGCTTGAGTGTGGAGGGTTCTGACACCCTCCCTGCTTCCAGTCCCTTTCCAGCTGTTTTTAACCATGAAATAAATTATTTCAATATTTGATCCAAGCTTGGGTATGAAAAAAGAACAACTGAAAGTTTGGTTGAAATCTCTCAGGAAGAAAAAGGGATGGTTTGTGCAACTGCTGAGTTTTTTTCAATTTGTGCTGAAGATGGGGTTGAATTCGTCTCTGGTCACAATTAGTCTCCTGACATCTGGATAAATTTCTGAATTTTCTCTCCTCGTCTCACTTGATTACAACACTGATTTTCCCCCAGCCTGTTCTTTACGGCAAGATTAATTTACCATTTCAATCTGTGATCAAGAAAGTAGTCTCCTAATCTGCGGCAGAAAAAATGCTGTCCTTTTATGGCATATTCTTTTTTTTTTTTTTGCCCTAGTCATGTGTCTGGGCAATGTGAAAAATTTGGAGAAGATACTATCATCCCTCCTAGTTTGTCCTCCCTCCTAGTTTGATCTTTTGGTGGGGCTAATTGGAACCCTTCATTCAGCCAGACTCAGACCTCTTCTCTTACACTTCTACAGGAAAAGTTATTAGAAGAATTGCTCCATTTACTGAGATAGCGATCTGGCTGAAGACAAGGCAACAAAGACAGAGAGTGAAGATGGTGATGGAGAAAATTATAGTCACTCTGAAGAAGTGGAGGAAAAGTAAGGAGACCATCCAAAGAAAGAGTGAAGTTGGAAAACTGGAGGGAAAATTTATGAAATACAGAGTAAAGGGGAATGTCTGGTTAAGATCTAATGAATCACTGCAGTCTCCCGGGACACATTTTTTAACACATAACGTTCTAGTTTCCATACTCTGTGTCAGAAGTGGAGTTAAAGGGCTCTGACCTCAGCTATACAAGCTGCCAGAGGTATCAGAAGAGCAATGATTCAAGTGTAGAAGTCAAAAGTGGGAGAAGCCATGGAGTAGAGGTGCTCCTCACAGCCTGCTCCTGGCTACAACGCTGTGCAACACCATGGCTTCTGGAGAGTTCACGCTCCAAAGAGTTTCAGCCTCCATCCATGAGAAAAGGCAACAGTTGAGACAGAGCAGTACAGAGCAACAGCACGAGTGGGCTTCACCTCGACACATGCGTCTGGGTTAGGGATTTAGGGATTCTCTGCAGCACCAGACAGGCACTTCTGGTGGGATTTATTTCATTTTAAGGACTTATGAAGTAAGTCAGATGAAAACCTCCCTGCAGGTATCTGTTTCTCCCCACTGACTACAAAGGGAGTCAAAGGTGGCCAGCTCTTACGCAGACTCCCTCCTCTTAAAACAGCACGTTCCCGGTATGTCTGTAATAGGTACAGTGGAAGGCAACACACTGAGAGGAGTTTATGTACCTACAGTAGCACTACAAGGAGAATAAAGTTTGACTAAGATTATTCCATTTCTTACAGGGGGACAAAGAATATTTTGAATGGCTGCCAGTAAGCATTTATACTGTCACAAAAGTATCATCTCACGTATGGAAAGAAACCTAGTGTACCTCACCCTCCACACAATGCTAGAGGGCATTGGCTACTGTGTGTGTTCTTCAAATGTTCAAAAAGTACTGGACTGTTCTTTAAGAAATTCTAGACATCTTGCAAATTTGTCCTTTCATAGGCAGGTATTTCCCACAAACTGCAAGAGTTGAAGTTCAGGGCTCTGACAAACTCTGTGGGACTCCAGAAGTCCATGATATCCAACTTGTATTTTGGGGTGTGCTGTCTTCCCATTGAACTTCACTGGCATAAAGATAGCTTGGGATAATGTCTTTCATAGAGCTATCAGAGCACACAGCTTTAGGTTATCTTCCCAAAACATAAGACAGCTCTGTTTGGGATCATGTGATCCCAACAGTATCTCTGGAAGCACGATGGAGGTAACCACCTTAGCCCATGATGGGAGGGACTGGGGCATTAGACTAAAGCCAAGAAGTGGGTTCCTTCAAGAGGCACTTTGAGCCTCCTCGCTCATGCACATCCCCAGCAGTAGCTCAGCTGTGATGCTGCACACCAGGTACTCGGGGTCACAGGACAGGAGAGTCTTTGACACCACTCTCCAAATGTGGAAGTTGAAGATCTAACAGCAAAAAGGGTGTGAAGCACAAGTCAGATTTGTGAAGTTCATGTTTTGAGTAGGAAACTTCCTAGGTCTCTTTACTACCCCAGGATGGACTATAACAACTACAAATGCAAACTTTGTATGTGTTGGGTCATTTTACTTACAAAAACAATGAAGCGGAAGAATGAGGTTCACAGGCTTTACTTGCATTTGAAATACACAAGAATAAAAAATGCAGTGCCATCACATACGTTTGTCATACACTGACTTGAATATCCACATGGGTGCTTTTGCTAACTAATGCTTGTTTTGCATCTCTAAAAAATATTCTGCTGTGTACTGTAAGATTTCCATGCAAACATAAGGAGTTCAAGAAATGACTGTGCTCAGCTTCCAGGAAATTTATTCTATAAAATTGCTACTATATGGTTGTGTATGGCTGTACACTCCCATCCTATATACTTGATATATAGATTGATATATTTAATAATATAATATACAAGTTCATATCCAGATATGCAGCCACAAACACATGTAACCTAATATGTTCTGAATAGTCTACTGCATTCAAAAGGGCTTTTTAAGTCTTTAAAATATAATAAAAAGAAGAAAATTATTTTGTCAGTTCAGAGTGTTCCTCTTCTCAGCCTACTGCCAGGACTGGCAAGTTAAAAGAATTAACATGCCTTGGTGAGGTCTGCTTTACACAAGCTGAATAAACATCTAAGATAATCATTTCACATTCATGTGTGATAAACACTTGAGGAACATGCATTCGCCAACATCAAAGGAGGAACCAAGCTACACAGTTCTCATCTGCAGCTTTGAGGCTCTGTCTCTACGCCACCAGCAATGGCCAGGAAACCCTGCTGCAGGCAAGCAAGCCTCCCTCTTTCCTCCCATCCCTTGCCACTCTCCATGCACAACCTACCAGCCATTGATCCAAAGCAAAACCACCCTGCTCCATTCACCCTACTCCTCCTTTAACAATGCTCATGGTGTGTTTCTGCATGTGGCTGAGTAGCGGCATTGCAAAACTCTCTAGGAAATGTCTCCCACGTGTTAGGGAAACTCTGTCTGGGAAATTAAAGTCCTAATATTCTTTCAAGCAGAGAGTTTAATCTTGAGTGCCTTTATTGACTCCAAGACCTTCACCTCTTTGCTATTCTTTTTAAGATGACTTAGTGAAATTCTGCTTTTTCATATCAGCTTGCTGTACAACTTCACTTACGAAAAGTTGAAGGAAGATCTTTAACAGTGACTCTAACGTACCTATGCACAAACCTTTATTTGTCTCTCTTCCATCACAGAGTGCAGTAACCAGATGTCTCATTCAGCAATAACCATGATCACTGCAGAACCCTCCAAATCTACCAGGAGGGGGATGAGAAATCAACACCGAAACCAGTGTATGCATTATCTCAAGTACACGTGCTACAGATCAATATGGTTTGTTGAGTACTTGCCACATGAATGTGATTAAAACTACAAAGAAGTTGATCAGGCTGCAGAAAACTGTTCAAACGCTTCATAGAAATGACAGATATGGTATAGTCTCTTACCATATGAGAAGACAGAATTTCACCTTGGATGTTCTCAAAGAGAAGACTGGCAACCTCAAAAACTTTCAGTTTGTAAAGGACTCAGCATACATAAAGGTGAGAAATTTGGAGAAAAGAGAAGAAGACAATCAAAAATGGCTGGGAAAGAGGGTGGATTCTGTGGTTGAAGAACCATATCTCTAATGATTTAATAATTTAAACAGATTTGCAGAACTCACATCCAGCTCCTTTTTGCAATTCCTTGTCTTCATTACTCTCAAGGACTTCTCTGTCCTGTGTATCCTTTGTCTTACAAGGTCACCTTCAATTTGAAATGCAGTCTGTCTATAAAAGAAAATATCTATTTTAAATTGTGTGTTTTACGTGTTCCTACTTTTTCTGTTACTTTTTCACCATTTCTGTCCAGTTACATCTTTGACACCTCCTGTTGAGTGAAAGGTCAAACCACAGAGGGGAAACAGAGCTTGCAAATGGTCATCTTGGAAGGTGATTACAGGACTCCCTTATAGATGCACCCTGTTAGCAAGTAATGGACCTGAAGAAAAACTAAATGGCAAATCTCTACCCTAGATATCGTCTGTTGAAAGTGATCGAAGGAAAAAAAGACAGTTCCTGGAAACAAGCAGCTTTGATTTGGTCCTCCTGTGGCACGTTTTACTGGTATAGATTAATTATTGCCTTGATAGCTTGTGATGGAAACTAGATGAAAGTGGATGAACCAAGATGGAAAAGCAGCAGGGCTGCATGGTGAAGGCCATTGCTGGCAGGCTAACAAATTTGTACGATAAATTTGGGAGGAATTGATAGATAAGACAAGAGCTGAAGGAAAACATAGGGCAACTTGATGACAAAGAAAGCCGTGGTTTTGCCTTTATTTTGGAATAACTGTAATTAAACACAAACATATAACCTACATTTCTGGAATTTCTTGCATTAAGGATCACTGGAGGCCAGGAGTAAACCAGGGAAGGATCAACCTACGCTTGTCCTTTTCTCATAGACTTCCTCAGGTTTCCACTATGGCCACTGCTGGAGAGAAGATAAGGCTGTAGATGGGCTACTGGTCTGATGTGATGTGGCCTGTGTTTAGACTGGGTTTTATTTCTCCTCCTCTGACTGTATTCACAGACAGTGCAAAGTAGACCACTGAGCAAATGATAAAAAGTGATATTTTTTTTTTTTTGCAGATACTCAATACCCGTGTTCTTCTCACCATCTCACTGACTGCTTACCTTCCCTGAGCCCTGGCTTTGAGAGTGCCAAACACTTCCAGCATTTGACCCAACTCAGTGCAAAAAATATACACTGTGGTTTTCAGACACTGAACTTCATAGTACATAGAGTGACACAAGCACTCCACAAACATTGTCTTCTGCTGGCCCCAGAAATACACCAGCCTTCATCACTTCACCCTGGTTGTCCATCAGCAGAACGGAGCTTGCTCTACCTCTCCTCTAAGGTGCTGTGGAAATAAATACTGCAAAACCAGCTGGTCACGCAGGCACTGTTATGTCAGTGTGCAAGATCAGTCCGTAAGAAAACATTCATTCTGTACAGAGCACAGTGTGAGTCAGGAGCCAAAAATAACATGTTTCGGATATCTGTTCATGCAGTTAGTCCTGTTCAATGAAGCAAGAGGCCAATGAGGAAAGTACAACAGCCACAAAATTCAATTTTGCTGATAAAGCAGTGATCTTTTAAAAATATGTTTCTGGTTACTCAAGTAAACTAGATTCGCTCGGTGGACAAATCAATTAAAGTGGCGCACAGGTACCTTATGGGCTTGCTCGTGTATGTGTTTATCCAACATAAAAAAGCAGATTCTTTGGGCAATCCACCACATGGTGTGTGGCTTTGATTTACATTTTGTTGTTTGCCATTAGAAAATCATTTTTCAGGCTAGGCTGGGGAATATTACAGTCCCCCACAAATCATGAGACCTTCTTAGTTACCAAGGACATGGTCTCCGTGGAAATAGTGATTCCATCCCACTCCAGCAGGATCCCACCCTCACCTCTCCCCCCCACCCGCCCCCAAACTAATGCACCTCTTCATGCTCTCCTAAGGGATTGATGGTGTGTGTCACCTCCCACCCCCAGATATTAATGGCAGCTACCCCGGAGAGCGAGGGCCTCATCACAAAAGGCAACGGCTGGTCCCTCAAAAGGATGAGGGACCTCTTTCCAGCCAATGCCCATACAGCTGTCCCCAGGCAGTGGCAGTGTGACACCTTCTCCCTTCGCAGGCAGCAGTGCCATAGACCCCACAGCTCCCGGGGGGAAGACATGCCTCAGCCAGTGCTAGTGCTTTTGCCCTCTCTCTCCTTCATCCCCCACAATGGTACCTGACCCTCGCTTCACTGAGGGTACCCCGCAGCTTATGCGCACCCTAATGCCTCCCTCTCCTTACCGCCTTCTCCTTGGGGGTGTGACAGCGAGGGCGGGAGGTAGCATTCACCACCCGGCGTTTCCCTCCCGCCGGAGCCCAAGACCCGACCCTTCCCGGAGGCGCCGGGGACCCTGTCCCGGCAGGATCCCCCGCGGGGCTGGGGCAGCCCGGCGGCGTGCGGCGGAGCGGGGCAGAGGCAGCTCCCGGCGGGGGCCGCCCCGCAGCCCCGGTGAGGGGCACCTCCCCGCGCCCCCCCCCGAGCCGCCTGCAGCGCGTACCCCCTCGGCGAGTTTCTTTCCCCCGCTCCCGGCGCCGTTTTCATTTAGCGGCCGTCGCTTCGAGATGGCAAAAATACGAGGCGAATTTCCCATATTAAAAAAAAATAAAAAATAAAAAAAATTTAAAAATGGGGCGGCAGGAGGCGAAAAAAGCAGGGAAAGCTCGTTTAAAGCGCTAGGATTAAAGATCTGTGCTAGTTTCAAGCGCTCATAAAACGTCCTGAAGGATGCTATTTTGCTGCAGTCTGGGTTATTTCAGCCCACGGTTGCACAACAAACCATTTAAACATTTCAGCACAAAACAGATTCCATTGTTGGGCTGCACATTAAAAAGTGTTATTCGCTTTGAAGTTTTTGTCTAATGGCTCTAAACTGAAAGAAAATGTTTTCCTATTACTTAATTCAATCATAGCGAAGAGGCTTGGTAAAAAGCCCACGGATTTTGCCCAAAGTGTGACAGAGTTCTCTTTGTGTTTGCTTATCCTCTGCTGTCACACACTTTAATTCGCCTCTCTTTATCTGGCATTCAAAACTTTCTTCAATGACATTCAATAAGGTCCAGCGGCTGGAAAAAAAAACTGGTTATTTTTTTGGATATTCTTTCCCAGTAGCTTTGGGCTTGGTGTGCATTCAGGAGCTGTTAACCCTTTGCCTCCCTGCGGCTCGGAGCCCTGGGGTTCAGCCCCTGGGCAGCAGGAATCCCTCGGGTTGAGGCTGAATCACCCCCCCGTCGGTGACTGGCCACTTCTCAGCGGGAAGAGATGCCCCTTCCCGGGCGCCAGCTCCAGGGGAAAATGCTTTAAATTACCAGTTCCTTAAAAACAAAACAAACAAAAAAAAAATCCAAACCTCATTAGCGCTTTGAGGGGGAGGACACTTGGAAATCCTTTTTAAATCATTGCGGGACTAAGTTTTTACTGCATTTGGTTTTGTTCGTTCTGCATTTTTCACCATTTGTTTGTGCACATACATATATTTCTAGGCTCGGGCATCAACCGTATCTCGGGAAAACACCCATAGATTTCAGTGAGCGACGCGACTGCATGCAAGAACAGCCTCTGTACAAGCCAGAGACACAGGGTTACACTGCTTCCAAGCCTTTTCCTTCCCTTCATTTGAAAAAATCCATTTGTTTTTGAGGCGGGCAGATTACTGTAGGGAGAAACCTCCCCACATTTGATAGGAGTCGGCGGGTGCGTTTGTCTTTTTTTCCCCCGTACGTTAAACGGGAAGTTCGGGGAAGAAAATGTATCCCGATTATCTTTTTTATTTTCTTATTTGCTAGCATTCTTTATTGACCTACAAAATGAACGAACTGCAGGGTGCCAAGCGCCGAGAGCCCCTGCACAGACGCCGTTGCGCTGCGCGGGGAAGCGCCGGTGCGCGTTAGCCCAGGTGAAGGCGCAGAAATTCGCTTTAGACCCCGCTGGAACTTTTGCAGATCCTGTGCTAAGAAATCCGGACACCGTCGGTGCGTTTAAGCTAAATCTCATCCTCCGGCAGAAAGAAGCCGTTTCCCAGTCGGTCCCCGCAGCCCCGGGGATTTCCCGGCGCGCTTGTGCGCGGCAGTGCGGGGATGGGGACAGTGCGACGGCGGGGACGGTGCGACGGTGCGATGGCGGGTGTCAATGCTAAAACTGGGCAGAGGGGACAGATATAAAGAGTGCGGAGTTTGCCGAGCGCCTCTTCTCCCTCCGCTTAGGCGCTCGCCGTGGGTGCCGCCGACACGGACCGGTATCTCTGTGTCGGGGTTCCTACACCCGCACGCCCGCGCTGCTTGTGGAGCTCCGTGGCCGTTATCCGTGTCCAGGCACCCACGCCCAGGCAGGGGCCGGGGAGTTGTGCTTGCCGGCGGAGCCGCCGGCTGGCACATCTCGGTGGCCGGGGTTCTCGCCCGACGGCGGCGACAGCGATGAGCGGCAGGTCTCGGCACCGGGCTGGGAACAAAGACGCGGGTCTGGGAACGGCGGCAGGCGCGGTAACGGGGACGAAGCAGCCCGGCGGCGAGGGGAGAGAGGGGGACCGGCGGGGCTGGGGTGGGGGCGGGCGACCTGGTGCCACAGGTGGGAAAGGCGCCGGGGGGCTGGCAGGGGAAGCTGGCGCCGGTGGAGAGCACGGCTGCAGCCGGCAAAATAAACAAGGGGGAGCGGGCCGAAAGCTGGGCTGAAAGCGAAGGAGAGCGATAAAGAGAAAGAAAAGAATATTAAATCGCGAGAGAATGAGAAAATAACCCCGCCAAAGGGAGAGGAGGGGAGAGGCCGCCTGCTACGGCGTGGGTGGGGTCGACAAGAATAGAGTACATTATGCAGTTCATTTAGTTAACAAGGGAAATAATGAGGGAGCGTGCGGCGTGAATGCCAAGAGAAGAGGCACAGAAAGGCTATTGAGCGCCCTGGCGCCGCCATCACATGGCGCGGGCGCTATTTAAGGCGGGCGGGCGGGCGCCGTTCAGCACCACTCGGGCTGGCCAGCGGCGCTGCGCGGGCGCTGCGCGGGGCGCTGCGCGGGGCCATGCCGCGCTCCTTCCTGGTGGACTCGCTGGTGCTGCGGGAGGCGGGCGAGAAGAAGGGGGAGGCCAGCCCGCCGCCGCCGCTCTTCCCTTACGCCGTCCACCCTTCGCACCCCTTGCCCGGGCTGCCGGCCGGCGCCTGCCACGCTCGCAAGGCCGGGCTGCTCTGCGTCTGCCCGCTCTGTGTCACCGCCTCCCAGCTGCACCCGCCGCCGCCTGCCATCCCCCTTATCAAGGCCTCCTTCCCCCCCTTCGGCTCCCAGTACTGCCACTCGCCCCTGGCCCGCCAGCAGCACTCCGTCTCCGCCGTCAGCGTCGGGCACGCACCGGCGCTCTACCAGAGTGCCTACCCGCTGCCCGACCCCCGGCAGTTCCACTGCATCTCCGTGGGTAAGGGGGGCACGCGTGGGGAGCGGGGGTGGGTGCACGCCCGCATGCTAACGGGGAGGGGATGGGGGTCCCCGGGAGGGACAGGACCCTGTCGAAGGTACATGGGGCGGGGGACCCCCTGCCCCGCGCCCGCAGGCTGGACGGGGAGTCCCGGCATCTCTCTCTGCCGGCGCCCCCGGGGGATGCGCAGCCGCCCTGCTGCCCGCCGAGGCTCCGACCCAGACGGTGGGGACCGGGGGGAGGCGGCCACGGCACCCCGTGAGCTCGGGCTACAGCCCGGCCGCCGCTTGCTGGCTCACCGTCCCCCCGGGGGAGGGAGGGTTTGCGGCCCCGCAGAGCCGGCGGCGGGGCGGCGGGGGGAGCTCAGAAAGGACCTGCGCTGCGGGGGGTGCGGCGGCGAGTCCGGCAGGTCCTGACGGTGTGCTCCGCTCCGCAGACAGCACGTCCAGCCAGCTGCCCAGCAGCAAGCGGATGCGCACCGCCTTCACCAGCACGCAGCTCCTGGAGCTGGAGAGGGAGTTCGCCTCCAACATGTACCTCTCCCGGCTGCGGCGAATCGAGATCGCCACCTACCTGAACCTCTCCGAGAAGCAGGTGAAGATCTGGTTCCAGAACCGACGGGTCAAGCACAAGAAAGAAGGCAAAAGCAGTTCCCACCGGGGCGGGGGGGGCGGCCACAGCTGCAAATGCTCTTCCCTTTCCACCACCAAGTGCTCAGAAGACGACGAGGACTTGCGCATGTCTCCGTCCTCCTCGGGGAAGGACGACAGAGGCCTCGCAGTCACCCCCTAGCCCCCCGCACGCCTACCCCGGCTCCCCAGGAACTGTGGCGAGAGCAGGAGGGGGAGTCCTGCCTGCTCCAGTGCTGACATGCAGCCGAAGGATTTTATACCGTTTTGTATAATCTGTGTAATTTACCAAGGACTTCCTCGCCTTTCTAGACCCCCGGCCCGTGGGGGCGGGTGTCTGCGCGCCCTGTTGTAAATAAACTGCTCCTTAGGACCCCAGGCGTCCCCCGGTAGTGCTGTCTCACTTGTCTCCCCGCAGGCGCAGACCCGGGCCGGGGAGGCTTCTCGTAGAGCTCCCCCCGCACCGAGACAGGCATGGATGCTGCGCGGCGGCCGGCGGTGCGGGCCACCTGCAGGGATGCTGTCCCGGGGCTCCCTCCGCTAACTCGGCGGTGCCCGAAAGAGGGCGGACGGGGAGGGTCGGGGGCGGTTTGGGTTATTATCTTTTTCTTTTTTTCTTTTTCCCTTTTCTTTCCAAAATTGTTCGCGGTTTTGTTTTGACTTCGTCGCTGCCGGGCGCGCAGCTGTGGTTGTACCGTTCCGTTCCCTCCCTCCCCCGGGAGATATTTATTTATTTATTTATGTGCAAGGAAACGACGATGGCGATGATAACAATGATGATGGTAACAATAAAAGCTCGTTGGTGGTTTATTTCCTTTCCTTCACGTAGAAAGCAGCCGCTCGGTGTCCGACGGCGTGCGGCGGGAGCACCGTCGCTCTCCATCCCTCTCCGTCGCAGCCCGGCACCGGGACTCTCCCGCCCCGGCGAGCGCGGATGACAGGGACTCTTCCTTTCTCCTGGCCACGCTGAAGGTACGGGGTGCGGGGGACCCCTGCCCCGTGTCCCGGGGCTCTCTCCGTTCTCTCGGTCCTCGCCGTGAAGCCAAAGGTCGGGCTGGGGTCCGGCTTGGCTGAACACCTTTCCCTTCCTACCACGCCTCCCTTCCCGCTCGCAAGTTTGCGGGAGAGAGCGACAGACATTATTTGCACACACCTATACGTACGGCTATAGGCGAATACAAATACCCGGCTGGCGGGTGGGATCGCCTCCTCTCTCCAGGTGCCCGCCGCCGGTACCGGGGAAGGATGGACCCGGCCTCCCGTTAACCTGCCGGTGCCGGTATCGGTCCTGCTGGGGCTCCCGTCTGCACGACCACCGGGCTCCGGCAGCCCCGCTCCGGCCTCGCAGCCTCCCGACAGCTCTTTGCCGTCGGGGAAGCGAAACGCCCGTTTTTACGCGCGGTTTCTCGGCGGAGAACTCCGGCGGAAAAGCAGCCGGCAGGTCCCGCAGCCCCGGGGGTGACAAACGTGGTGGTGCTGGACGGCCATCTGCCCCCGCCAAGGGTGCGGGACCCCCGGCGTCCCGCGATGCCGTCACCGCTCCGTTTGCGCAGGGAAAATTCCTTTGTGCGGGGACCCCCGCTCCCCACGGACTCACAGGGACGCGTTCTCCTGTGGCCGGGAGCCGCGGTCCCTGCACCCGCAGCCGGTGCCCCGGGTCTCCCCGCGGGGCCGGACACTGCACCGGCTGTCCCGGCGGGTTTCATGCCCGGCAGCTTGGGGAATGTGCTTGGGCCGCTGGGCTGCCATCCGTCCCTGCCCCCACCGGGATGGGACCTGCTTTTCATCCCGGAGCAGGTCCGAAATAACCGAGGCCACTGGGAAAACCAGGAACGGAGATGTCGACCATCCCAGAAAATCTGCGTGGAGAAGGTCCACGCAGAGCCAAGCTCGGTGTGGGGAGCTGTGAGTTCGGGATCCCCGGGCACCGAGGGTGAAGGCAGAGCTGATAAAATTGCCACTGCTGGCACAGCCCCAAGTCCTGTCCATAAAACAAACATGTCACGCTCTGCCCTCCTCAGGTCCCTGCAGCTATTTGCATAGCTGTGGGGCCAGGTGACCTACAGGCTCCTGCAGCTCCGTCCCACAGGTGAGCAGAGAGCATGGCCCTGCAGACCACAGGGCACTGTGGACCCCTCAGGACACCCCAGGATGGAGTGAGGTGTGGGGGACCACGGAGATGTGGCAGTGTAGGCAATACCCATGCCCTGCTGTGACTGTCCTGATTTGTGTTCCCCCTGGCTGGAAGATGGCAAGGGCTTGGTGATATTAGGCAAGTGCCACACCATCAAGTTTGGGACATGGGGACAAAATGTTTGGGATACTCCTCTCCTTGGGTTCCTGCCTTCACCCACTGCCTCCTGGGACCCTTAGACCTCTGGCTTCTCCCTCCTTGCTTCCTCCTCTGTTGGCTCCCCACGTCACCTGGCTGAGATGAGATGGCCGGGCAAGCTAGTGGTTAGGACACTGTGGGCAGCTTCTTTCTGGCTCCTTTTCCCATGGCTGTTGGGGATAGACTTGGCAGATGAGGAATCAAAACCTGATCTTGCTACAGGAGTCAGGCTCTCTCACTTGGTGCTTGGCCCCATAATGTTCCCTACGTGTCTTTCCTTACCCAGTGGCCCAATTCCAACAGGAAAGACCCCTCAGTGGACTAATTGGCTCAGCAGGGCCCTGCAGCCTCTCCAGCGCTCGCCTCCCTTCCTGCCCACGTTTACCAGATTTGTTTTGAAAAGTCATTGCAAAATAGAGAGACAGAAACAGCTTAATGTGGGTTTTCCGAGGGGTCTGGCATTCTCCTAAACAGGGCCCTGGCACTGAAGTCAACGAGCATCCGTAGAGCCGTGTGTGTGCTCCTTGTGCCTGTTCAGTGGCATGGGATTGAGCCAGTTGGCTGGCAGTGGGATGTGAGGAACACTAACGCTGGGCATTTGAGTGCCACTATTGAAGCGCTATTGTGGCAGTTGTGTTGAAACCCTCGACATGGTTGTCTGCCAGCACATTCCCACCATCTCTCTAGCCCTTCATGGCATAAGCACTGATACAAAAAAAAAAAATGTGTCTCCCCATACCCGTTTTTTGGGGCTAAGCAGGGGCAAATGGGGACAGTTTTTCCCACTTGTGATAGGGATGGTGAGGCAGTAGCACTGCCCACCCAGCCCGCTCCTCACCCACCATGAAACCTGGGCAGCAGCATGCAGGCACCTGGGGGACAAACACACTTTGTCCTGTGGGACTGGAGCTGCTGGGGTCCTTCTGGGGAGCAGCTAGGAGACTTTCTGGGCGTGTGGGTGCAAGTTTCACCAGCGCATCCTCACTGCAGGCACAGCGGCTGTGGGCTGCGAGGCGGAATCTTGCAGTGATGCTGTCCCCGTGGGCACACGCTTTATGGGAAGTGTGTGCACACATGCGCCTGTGTGCCTTATGGACTGAGTTTGTCAGTCAGACAATTTAGGGCTAATCCTCGGCCCTAAAATGTACCTCATATATGTAAAGTAGCAAAGAGAATTCCCCCGTATGGTATAATTTTGTCTGAGCAGCAGTAGAGTATCACAATGGATGCCCCCAACAAGACAGTATTAATATTCTCCGACACAGGCTGGCCTCCGCTGCAGACCCTGTGTACCTTGCAAAGCCCAGTGGGGCTCTCAGTGCACTTGACAGTCATTATGCCACATCCACATGCAGAGATAATCCCTCCTTAGTTGGGCATTTTTCTAATTTAGTGAGAAATCATTACGGCAAATGCTCAGAGTGTCATTTTCAAGGACTCTGGCGTTGGGCAAATTAAAGTCATTTTGCTGTGGGAAGAGCGTGGGCACCTCTGCTAAAGCGAATGTCATAACACGCCAATTTTCAACTTTCTGTCTCTAGCCATTTTGACGGCAGGTTTCTGAAAGTTACTTAAGCATTTTAGCATCTAAAATGCCCAGTCTCTCCTGATTGTGATGGGAACCACATTTGCAAATCCACAAAGAGAGTTTGAATATTTTCCAGTATATACTTTTTTGACCGTATTTCTATCTAGAAGTTGCATTATTTCTGCCATGGTATGCAGAGAGGAGACTCTCTGAATGCTATTGAGGCTTTGAAGACCGTGTCCCAGAGCAGAGGTGGCTATGCTGGCAAGGGAAGAAGGACAGAAGACGATGCTGGTGTTCGAGGCTCCCACACCCCATCCCATCACATGTATTTTCCCACACCCCAGCCCATCACATACGCAGCCACCCTCCCTTCACCAATCCAGGGACAAAATATGAATATGAGAAATGATAAATACCTGGAAAAAACAAAGGTTTGGAATGAAGAATCTTTTCAACACTACATACCCATGTACTTACAGCGTTCATAATATTAATTTGCCTTATCTGGCTTTTATATTTATGTGATTTTGATTTTTATCTGTAGACCTTATTTCATTCCACACAAAGGCTGCATCAAATGGATTTACAGCTGAAAGCATGTATCGGTATTTTAAGTGTTGCGGCTCTTAGCCACAAAACTAATATTATTAACATGGGAATTTCATAATTCAGTTTATCTGCAGCTAACGTATTTGCACTGTGTTGGTCTCTGAGCTGGCCCCATGGATCTGGAATAATGTTTAGAGTAAATGGACTGGTTTTGCTTCGAAATAGTGTCACAGCAGGGGTAGCCGGGTGTTTCTTTCACTCTTGTTTACTTGGAATGAATCCTACCTATGAATTTACTGGGATAACAAGGCTTCATTTTTAATCCCTAAGTTCCTGAGAGAGGCAATGAAATTTGATTCTGTAATGACGATATGATTTTGTCTGTGAATGTGATTACTTTAAAATATAGGTAGGTGTTAACTAAAGACTCCAAATAAAATGTTTTTGTATGATATTCCGAATGATTTGAGGACAGGTACATCAACTGTAGCTATCTCTCAATTACATTAATTTTGAAAGTGGTTTTGCTATGAACACAAAGTACTCATTTACCGGGATGTAATTATGCAAGATCAGGAGATCTCCTAGGATACTGACACTGATGATGACAGCAAATGGCTGGGCCTGTTGCTTAATGTGGCTGTAGCCAGACAGGAGTGACTGCCCGCCGCTGGGCAGATAGCTACGCTGGAACTACCCTATATACCCTATACACTATATAACCCATATATACACTAGTATGTATAGATTTTTTTAAAAAATTAAAAACAACCCCCCAAAAAACTACAAGAAGTAGTAGCAATGATCATAAACAGGGGAAAAAAAATCTTCATTCTTAAGTTTGCTATATCCCCTTTCTCATTCTGCTGCAATTTTTCTCAAATTTCCCTTTTCCCTCTTGAGAATTTCTGTTAGGCCTGTTCCCAGCAAAGGACGCATTGAAAAGAGTAGATTTCCATCATATATTTATTATTGGTCTATATAGACCAAATTGGAAACACGCATCAAAAGAATCTCAGGATGGACCCAAAACGTGCCTTGGGGACAGTGGCTCCTGTCAGATGTGTCCGTTCTCTTCCTCAGCCTCAGCTTTCCAATTATTAAAAAGTACTGGCATCAGTCACAGACTATGAATACATTATTTTAGGCACTTTGCAGCCAGATGGGTGGTGGCTGCCATGCTTAAACATAGATGTGTGCTGATATTTTAGATCTTGGGTGGGAGTATCTGGTCTGGACTGGCCTCCAGCTGCTGCTCCAGAAAGACCTGTGTCTGCTGCAGGTAGGTCCTTTCTGCCAGTCCGGCGAGGATGACGCAGCACATCTGAAACAGCAGCAGGCACACATCCAGACACATGAAATGGTTCTTGACAGGAGAATTTACACCTGAAGTACAAGGAGAGATGATAGGTGCAGCCAGGTTGCTGGAGAAGATACATGGCAGCTGTGACTGCCGGTGCAAATACATCTGGATGTAGCTGGATTTAAAAAGATTTAAATATCCTGGGGTGGGGGGGGATGTGCTAACTGCCTCTACTTGACCGATCCTGGCCTGGGTAGGCTACAAAACTGTGCAGCGTCTTGGATCATGCTTGTTTTTCTTAAGAAACCCCTTTCCCATCAATGCTCTGGTAAATACCAGAGAATACCAGATGATCCACAAAGACCTGCAAGCTGTGCCTGCGGGTGTTTGGGTGGCTTGTAGTGCGCAAGGCAGCGCAGAAGAATCAAGCAGACATATGGTAAAATGTATGATTGTGTGTTGTTTGGGTTTTCTTTAAAGCCGTATTCATTTTGCACTTAGAATAATACAAACCCATCAGAAATCTGCTGGAATCAGCAAGTCTGAGGAGAAAACATCTCCACGGGCCAGGCGGTGCAGCGGAGGTACAGGGACTGAATTCGTTACCTGAAGAGTGCCACAAATACGTGCCTGGGAGCCATCTCAATCAGTCTGCTCTCTGGCCTTCACACTAGACAAGACTCCTTCAGACCAGAACTGTCTCTTTACTGGTGTCCACTTCTTGATAACTCCACAGGAGGAGGTAAAGTCTATTCTATTCTATTCTACATACCAAAGTGTCAGAAGGGTCCTCGTCTGGAATGGTTTCTAGTAGCAGTGACAACTGGGACGATGAGGCTGCAGAAGCTGATGGGCATATGTCTGATCTGGGAAGGGTGTCCCAAACCTTTTCCAAGGTTGCGCTGGAGAAATTCACTCTGTCGTTTTGCAGACTTGGGTCATCTCCACTCCATGCTCACAAAAGCCTGCCTTGCGTGAAGGGGGACAGAGCACACCATCTGATCACCCTGCTTCGCTGCAGAGCAATATTCAGATCGGATTCTGTGCTGGTGCCTGCAGGTATTTGTTTCTCAATGCTGGAAAAGCCACCAAGGCTTGTTATGGATGTTACATATGCAAGCGAGGAGTTGAGTTTGTAGTAAGGAGTGCGAATAGCCCAGTAAATAACCATGGGCAGCATCTGAAGAGGGTAGGTATCTCACTAGATCTATATTTCACCCTTGGTGTTTACCACTGATTTTTGCTTGCGTAGTTTATCAGATAAAATAACCATGTTATAAACTGGGCTTGGAACTTAAGTTAACTTAAGTTCTGAGGCACTTCTTTTTTATATTTTAAAACTCTATTAATAACTCTCCTTTTTTTATTTTATTTGTTTGTTTAGCTTATAATGAGCTATTGCAGCACAGCATACTGGACGTGTTTGAATCTTATCTTAGCTCTAGTTCTTCTAGGATTTGCAGGTTTCTCTACTTTGATGGGCGGGATACATGGCAGCAATCCCCCCCCACCCCAAAGGAATGGATCAGTGTTTTGTCCACATCGGCTTCAGAGGGATTTGTGCTCTTTGTTATTTTAGGTGTTGGTGCCAAGAATGCTTTGACCGATGCACTGAATCCTGAGGCAGGAGACACACTGAAATTCTGTACCTGAGCGTCTTCTCACTACTTAAAGCTGAGAAAGAAAAATAACCCTACCTCAGATATACCTATTTTATTGGAGACGCAGCTTTCCAGCTCGTGCTTGGCATGAATTGCTGCCTGCCTGCTGGACGTATGTGATCTGGAGGTATTGTTAGAGCCTGGAGGTAGCCACAGAAATGCCTGATCTGTAAAGGCTGTCCTGCTGAGCAAGCTGTCCATATCTGATGTGGATTTTCTCCTGAGTCTACTCTCGTGATCTCAGCTATGAGCAGTATAAGGGATTGCAGAATCATTTATTATAGCAGACACAGAAATGTTAACATGCCTTACTGGAAATTCTTTCCTCCAGAGAAAATGAGCAGAGAAAAAGAGCACCAAGTCGACCAGAGTCTCAGAGGTTCACAGAGTCCACAAAAGATGTTTATTTTCCATGCTACCGTGGCAAATCTGAGTTTTCTTAGGTACCCGAGCTGGGAGGACACTACACTGTACTAGGGGGATGACGTGGGAAACTCCTGTCCTTAATTCCTGAGCATCAAGATGCTCTCTTAAGCATGAGCAGCCCCTCAGCCTAGCTGTGTTATGAGCGCGAGGGGAAGACAAGGCAGCTGGAGAGTTGCCACTGTCAAACCTGCTGGACCTCATGCTTTCTACCTAGGTGCCTGTGACTGCAGTGAAATGGTCCTGACACTGTTTGTGGCTCATCTGAGTCCTACCCTGGCCCCATTCAGAGCTGATTTAATCTCTCTTGACCCAGATCCCAGCTGCTCCAGCACCTCAAAAGCCTGCTTTGCTCCTGCACATCTGCTTAGCATCAGCTCCAGGGCTTCCAGCCTCCCTGTCCCTACACTGACTGGTGATATCCCCATCTCCCTCGTTGACCCCATCTCCGTCTTTGCATCCCTTGGCCATTTTCTCCCACCATTCACAATTCTACCACTTTCTGTCTTATCCCCAGGCCCCATCCTTCCAGAGACCTTCTGGGGCTCTGTTTCACTCTCAGCCCTGGTTGCACAACTGTTGAAGACAACACTCAGGTTGCCAGCAGCGGTGAGCAAGCAGAGCTTCACTCAGTGCAGGGCACCCACATGAATTTGTACAACTTGCTAGCCGGGTGCATCACTCACCGCCAGGCTGGCTTCCCTGTACACGGCATCCCGGCACAGCTCTCCGTGCACCGACGCACCAGCTCCTCCCAGCCACCACCGCCTTCACCCTACACACCCCTCCTGGTCCTTCTGCATCGCTGCCAGCTCGCTCAGCCGAGCTGAATCCCTGTCGTGACTGTTAGCTCTTCTTCTACTCATCTATCCTTTCTCACTTCTCCATGTATTTCTACTTTTCTTTCCCAAATTTCAGTCAATCACCTGTTTAAACTTAAGCACCTGCTTAAATACTCTGCCAGAGCAAGCCCTAGATTTTCTTAGGTTGTTTACCACCCTCTGTTTGATAACTACCCCCCTACCCATTTCCCCAGAATATATGGGGGACATATATCCAGCTCTTATGTTTAATTTTACACACAGTTTAGGTTACACTTTGGATTAAATATGCTACAAAAAGTGAAACACTCTTCTTCTTTCTCTTCCTCTCTTTCTCTTTAGTTAAGCATACATGTAAAGAAACCTTTCAATGGGTTTGCAGAGCCCGAATACAGTAGAGTGACACAAAGCATTCTGGATATTGCTATGCAAATGACATGCCAAGAATGTTTAGACTGTACCTTGAAGCAGTAAACAAGTTGATTGTCATGGTGTCATGGTAACTAGAGCTGGATCCGCTTCATACGAATGAGGTCCCAACCTTCGTTTTTATTTGGATTGCTAAAGCAACTCACTGGTCCAAAGCTCATCACCCTGTTGGTCCTCTGGAGAGCCAGAGGTATAGGAATGGCTTCGTGCATCGGGACACCATTTAAAATGAAACAATGAGCTACTCTGACACACAACTTCAGGTCACCGAGGATATTTAAACACACGCAGATCTGAGTTGGGAGATGCTGTCAATGCCACAGGGATTTGCCCTGTACCCTGGGCAGCTTTGCTGCCCCACCGGTGTAGTTACAGTCTGCAGACATGATATTTGGGGGTGAAGAATCTTGTGTTTTTAAACAGGTGAACTGCTCCCACCTCACAGAAGCATGGAAGTGTGGAAGCAGGAGAAGGCAGTAGGACTCTTCTGTGAGCAGCATCTCTATGTGGGTCTGAAGGGTCAAGACCTCAGACTGCTGCTCAGCAGCTTGTATTGCCCACTTGATACATGATTTCTTGCCAAGAAGAGCCATGACCATTTCCCTGGTTTTGACTCAGCCATCCTTCCCTGGGTAGCAGGGAAGCTCTCTAAAGCCACAGGAGAATCACACTGATGACTTAAAGATTGCAGGGTTGTTTTCCTAACCTTGTAGCTCAGGGCTGAACTATTCCAGGCTCAATTACCAAAGTAAATGCACTCCTGGGAATTGTTCATCCAAGCTGAGCCGCCACAGGCTTGGCTCCAAACCTCATCTTCTCCCTCTGCAAACAGAAGATGCTTTCACTAGCCAAACCAGCAACGTGGAAACACTGTCCTGCTCTACAAAATAAACTTACTAGGGCTTCCTGGATGGCTGTGGTGACATAGGCTCGAGACTAAAAAAGTCCCCTTACACCGAACACTCAAAAAATACCTTTTTTTGAAGAGCCGTGTGCCCAATGGCAAGTGCAATCTGACCTCAGAGCATTAACTTGCCAAAGGAATTTGTCCTTTTTGCACTATTTGTCACTGCAGATCTGGGCTTTAAGGGGTATCCCAGAGCTGCTGAGCCAGTCTGGTGCAGACCACCGGGACTGACCCAGGACTCAGCTTGCTGCCTCTCTCTGTTGGCTCTTCAAACCCACATTGCCTCCAAACAGCAGAAGCAGAAAAGCAACTGTACTGGGTCAAACCAAATGTCCATCCTGACTCTGGCAGTGGACAAATGCAGAGGTCTAGGGATAACTGCAGGAACAGGTCTGATGTACATGATATTTCCCCCAGGCTCCATTTGCAGCTCAAGTAACTCTTGAGGTTTTCTATGAAACCCCTATGAAAATGCCACATATGACTGTGTCCTGTATACTGGCACCCATGTAACCATGCTTGCTGTGCACTGGGCCCTTTTCTGTGATTGTGTTGGCTCGAAATGCTACATCCTGCAACCCTGTTCCACCTCTTGTTACCTGAGTGGACCTGCAATGATCTGTCTGAGCCACTCACGTGCAGCTCCCTAACTCACGGCATCAATAAGAGGATGGAATCCTCCCACCAGCTTCAGGAACTGCACTGAAGATGCATCACAGCTACTCGGCCAGACTCTCCCTCCAGA
The DNA here is from genome assembly GCF_963924245.1 of Chroicocephalus ridibundus. Lineage (NCBI taxonomy): Eukaryota > Metazoa > Chordata > Aves > Charadriiformes > Laridae > Chroicocephalus > Chroicocephalus ridibundus. The sequence goes on from NC_086284.1 coordinate 25,531,276, forward strand.
GTCAGAGCAGAATAGCAAGCCATGGATGGCAGGAGTTATCTCCTGCTGCAGGACGTGTCTCGGCCAGGCCACCTGAATCAGTCCCTGAAAACCATTGCAATGAAGGCAGTCTAGAAAGAGCACAGTTGGATGCACTCTCAATACCAGGAGGGAGGCAGGGGGACCCCTGGGGATTTATTGCTCACTGAACTAACTTCCTTAGCTGGAACAACTGCATTTACGCAGCTGCACTTAAATAACTCAGTTAAGGAACTCAGAGGCAGTGGCACTGAAGAGCCACTGGGACAGATCCTGGAGGGGAACCATCTTCAGCTGGATGCAAAAGTGGCGACTGCGCATAATCCAAATATGGTGAACCAGTTTCATAACTGGTGTAAGCCTATTCAGCAGTGCAAGACAGAGTAGAATGAGATCTAGAGGAAGAATCCCCATGGCTGCGAAATGAGCACATCCACCCCAGTCCTGCCCTTCCTGCCCAACTCCAGGCCAGAGCTATGGGAATGAGCGTGTGACCAAGGAATTTTTCTTCCCTGTTGCTCATTGACCACTGCAAGGTTTCCTTGGAAGTAGTTCATAGGAAGTATGAGCACCCTATAGGAACAAATCAAACTCTTACCTATGAAGATGGTAGAAGGGATTTACCCCAATCATCTAAACCCATTACTGAGATAATTGAAGTGCTATCAGGGACCAGGAACTTACATCTGATTAACTGACTACAAAATGTCTTCCCTGGCACCTTTGATCCTGAAATCTAGCAAAGCCTTTTATGGTCTTCACAGACTCATCAGTGGGAAAGTCTTTGTTCCTTACTGAAACACTGCCTTTCCTGAAGCACAATTTGGACACTGCTTTATCTGTCAAGTGCAGTTTTGGAAGGTTCAGCAAATACAGTAGAACGATTGATGCTGTATTCAGCATGGCTGAGGTAGGCACCAGAGCCCAGATCAGCTGGAGAGACAGTTGAAGGGCCATATGTCCCCTCCACTGCACACTCCAGGCTGCTCAGTGGAGCTGTGGAGCCATCCCTCAGGAGATGCTAGCTCCAGCCAGAAACTCTGTTTACACTGTAGAATCAGAAGTGTGTGGAATGGAAGTCAACAGCTGATCCTAAAAAGCACTTTTGGGTTGCTCATCCATGATCTGAGCAGACCAAAAAGCAGGGTGGTATTTGTGTGCATATAATTCTTCCAGGTGGATACGACACACTTTTCCACTGAGATTTGAAGAACCCTTTGGCCAGGTCCATTAAGTCTGCAATTGGTGCATCTGCAGAGAGGGAGAAGAACAATATTTTCACTCTCAGTGTAAAGATGTCCTTAAAGCACATTCTGACTGGCAGAAGTTCACATTTATGAGCAAGCTCTTAACTGTCCAAGTGCTACTAAAGGCCCAGCAGTCTCAGTGTCCAAGCTGCCAGCTCTGAGCTTTCTCCCCCGTTGCATTACAGCAAGAGCTCCTCTGAGATTTGAGCACCACGCAGTGAGCAGGTGATAGGAATACCTTTTCTGTCTGAGGACATGACCCAGGACATTTTTTTCATGGAGAAGTGTCTTTATTTCTTCATTCATATTAACTAGTCCAGAGTAACTCAGAACGGCTGGCGAGCCCTCTCTACTAGTGACTTCACAGACTTCTGTTTGGGCCACGTTATCTCTGGGTGGTGCTGCATTATTGGTCTGACACAAGGTCCAGGTTGTTCCATGGGTTGGCGTCAGCATGCAGCATGCCATCTGGGCCCATTGCCTGTATGTGCCACAGCTGAGCTCAGACCCCTCTGAAGGCTTCTTGGGAGGTGCTCTTTACCTTTGGGAATCCCTCCTCTGCCTGGTACGGGTGTATTTGTGGGGTCATGTGTCAGCCTGCAGGGACCACTTGCCACCTTGTAAGTCCCAGGCAGCTGCTCCAGGTGGCAGGTTTACAGAGCTCAGAGTACGAGCTCGCCAAACCAGGAAGGCTGGGTGTTCTCCCTCCTTAACTTGCCCAAGGTGCTGGTATCTTTTATCCCTGGCCGCATTTTTAAGCAGTATCTCCAAGCAGTCTCTGGCTGCTCCTGAGCCCTGAGAAGAAATACACCACCAGCACCAAGTCTGCCTCCAGAGCTTTCTTTCCCTGACTTGTGTAACACGCTGATCCTGGCAGCTGCATCCTTCCCCTACTGCTGTCTCATGGCCCTTTGCACCCTTCCTGTCCCAGCCGCCTGGAGCCATCTCTGGGCTCTTCTATTCATAGCACTCTGAGGGGAGGGAGACCTGTTGTGTTCTCTGTACAGCATCTAGCACAATAGGTGGTCCATGCTTTGTGGTCTCCTATATGCTTGCAGAAACCCACAGGTTCACATCAGCACGCAGAGCCCTTCCATGGCACATCACACATGCCACGGCTGGTTGGCTGCGCTTACCATGTTTCCTGAGGTCCCTTTGTTAAATAAACAACAACAGAGATTGCTGTTCCCTGCCTGGGTTATTGTATTCCTAACACAGAGCTTCTGCTTTGAATAACACTATGTGCAAACTTAACAGTCCTGTCTTTG